>NW_010249259.1:0-9169 GCF_000690775.1 Eurypyga helias | reverse complement strand
CCAACACCGACCCCTGAGAAATGCCCCTCGTTACTCGTCTCGACCCAGACATGGAGCCGTTGACCACCACTCTCTGAGTGCGACCATCCAGCCAGTTCTTTATCCATCAAGCAGTCCATCCATCAAATCCATGTCCCTCCAGTTTCGAGACAAGGATGTCATATGGGACAGTGTCAAAGGCTTTGCACAAGTCCAGGTAGATGACATCAGTTGCCCGTCCTCTATCCACCAAGGTTGTGACCCCATCGTAGAAGCCACCATGTTCGTCAGGCACGATCTGCCCTTGGTGAAGCCATGTTGGCTGTCACCAATCACCTCCTCATTCTCCATGTGCCTCAGCATGGTTTCCAGGAGGATCTGCTCCATGATCTTGCCAGGCACAGAGATGAGACTGACTGGCGTGCACTTCCCCGGATCCTCCTTCTTCCCTTTTTTAAAGATGGGGGTTATGTTTCCCCTTTTCCAGTGAGTGGGAACTTCACCAGACCATCACAACTTCTCAAATATGACGGATAGAGGTTTCGCAACCGCCACTCTTTCAGGGCCCACAGATGTATTCCATCAGGTCCCATGGACTTGTGCACCTTCAGGTTCCTCAGGCGTTCCTGAACCTGATCCTCTGTAACCATGGGTGGCTCTCCATTCTCCCAGTCCCTGCCCTTGCCTTGCATGACTCAGGGTGTATGGTTCACGTCCTTGCCAGTGAAGACTGAGGCAAAAAAAAGGTAGTCAGACATGCCCCAATGGATTGATAAAATGGTAGCAACACCTCATGCAAATTCCCTGAAACTGTGAATCCAGGCAAGAAGGCATCCCCTGGCAGTTACTGAATATAGGGCCTCTCTCCTCTGTGTGGTAGCTTACAAAAAGCTAGGTTACTACCAAGCCATAGAGATGCTCATCACCCCAGTGCTAACATCAAAACTACGGGCATCCCCAGCCCGACTCACAGAGCACATCCTGGTAAAGGGATAGACAGAGTCCAACAGTGTTATCTCCCACAAGGGAAACCAGACACAGTACAACAGATTCGGTGGCCTCCCATGCTCTTCTGAATGTTGAACACACCACTGTACCTGGAAACACCCTGGAATGCTTTGAAATTTGTCCTAACTTGAAGGACTATTGGCTGCCTGCCATGTCCTACGCTTTCTGACAGATCCAGTTGCAAGAAAGAAAATTATGCAAAGCATATTTTGAAACACCAGACACATCCTAAATACCAGCATCAGTAGCCACTTCCTCATTCTGCAGCAGCAGGAAGGACATGGTCCCAAAACGAATCACTCTTCATGTCCCAATGAGCTATCTGTCTGCAGAGCAATACGTTCACCTCAACAGGATTTCAGTTTGAGAGCCTTTATGAAACATGTTTAAGGAGCCCAAGAGAGAGAGAAGGTAAAGAATATTATTGATGTCAGGGTTCAACTTCTACGTAACACTAGCATACATTCAGTACTACAATACTAGAGGCCAGGCAAACCAAAATTACATCAGTTTTTGTTTCTAAAATGGGATTGCAAAAAAACCCCTATGAATTCTTACATTCTTCTAAAACAGTAAGAATTCAAGGAAACAAATTACTTAGGACTGTTGCTACATTTGCTTAACTCCTGTCAACAGAACCGCTGTTGAAGCGGGCCCAGGACACAGCAGCATGCTGTTCCTATACTGGAGTTGCAGTATCTAGTGTTTCTGTATCCTGACTGTATTTTATTTCCTGAATCAATAGAAGTAATCAATATGTTCATTTGGATCACACATAGGAAAAAAGAGCAACCTTGGTCCTCTGACATTCACCCTGTTTAGCCCAAGAGGCTGCAAACAGACCAAAAGCAGCTTGTTTGACATTCTTTTGAATACCAACTGGAAGAAAGTAGCTTCACTGTTCAGTGGGCTCCTGAGACCACGACATGATTTTGCAGACTTTCTCCTTCACACCTTATCATTCACCTCATGGCAATACTTTCAATGGCAGTGAGCTGCTACCCTGATCCTACTTAGCCCATTTACAAGGATAAGTAGGTGCAACAGTCACTACTAATTACAGGGTTCTGGTTGCCATGAAATATAGCTGGAACACAAGACAGTATTTCAACTCCTGAAAAGTTTGCATCCTCTGAGCTTTTCCTAGTGATCAGCACCCTGAACACAGACAATGACAGGGGAGACCAACATGCTTCATTCTTCAGGAAATTCAATTTTGCATTTCTTTGGAAAGAATCCAACCAGATATACTGTTAAATCCTTAGAAGATCCAATCTAAACTGTATGGGTAAGCTGTATTTTAATTCCTAAAACAGACCTCCCATCCATTTTAAAGTTCATAACAGAACCCAGACTTCAAAATGGGTTTGCAACTAGTACTCTATTAAAGATTTAGGGAGCACACTGCCAGAACAACAACCCAAACAGTTCAGGTGTCAACTAGAACTACAGTATCACATACATACAAGATTGATGTTTTAAGATGCCCTGACTATTCCCCTTGACAGGCTCGCAGATTCATAATTCAGCCCTAAGGAACAATCCTTTTCAAAAAATTCTCTATCCAGCACCTTCTGCTAGCATCCAAAACTGAACAGCAGCATGCCTCACTTTAAAAAGTAAAAAATTTAGTTGGAGGGTATTTTGGGGGTTTTGTGTTTGTGTGTGGGTTTGGGGTTTTTTTGGCTGGGATTTAGTTTGGTTTGTTTTTTTTAAATCTTGCCTCCCTAATTCAGCACCTCCAGTCTGACTCTTATAATTTGAAGATGTATACTCTTGAGCTGGGCATGAAGATCCTATAAAGCTTTATCTCCATTAAAATGAAGAAATAAACTAATAACCCATCTGCTCAAAAATATGTAAAAGCTGTAATAAAATAAAGACCACATTATGTTACTGATCTGGGATGATGTCTGTCAAGCTCCTCACAGAAGCTAACCTTCATAGCCAAATTACAAATCCTCTAAAACCACGGTGTCTAGTGGAAAGCCTGACAGGCCATGAGTGACAACAGCATAAATAAGGTTCTAATAAACAATGAAAACGGAATTTTAAGTGAAACACTATTAAAAAAAAAAAGCAGGTATTTACCTCAGAGGGCAAAATCCACAGCAAAATCACAGGCTCTCTTCTGCTCTGTGACGCCAACAGAAAGAAATCTCATCAACAAAGAGCATACCACCTAGCACAGCCCTGCCAGAAAGGAAATTTCCCAGCAGACACCTTCAACTACTTTGTTCTCACTGACACATTACAGCAAAAGACATTACCCTAAAAATTGGTACTGCATCCTGGTTTTAAAATTACCCACTCCAGGCCTGATACAAGCATCCAAATTTACCCTCCATCAGCCTTGCCCAAGTCTGATGTCCTTGGAGTACAAACAGTACTCCTCATAGAAGTTCTATTTGCTGAAGCCCACCCCAGACCAGCACCACAAGCTCCTCTCTCGCACCCTCTGTCCTCTACCATGGGCAGTCCTGCTCCTTGCCCCTGGGCCTTGCCGGGTAGAAGCAGACCTAGGGAACACCTCCCTCACCCCTCTGGTCCTGCACAAAGGGCTGCTGAACAAGAAAAAACACATTCCCATCCCATGATCAAACCCAAAGCATCTCAGAATTGGCTTCAGCAGTGGCTTCTCCTCCACCTCCCCAAGTGCTCAACTACACATCAAACGTCTACATGCACACCTGGCTTCAGAAATTTCTCCCAGACTGTTTTCTACACCAGGCAACAAAAAGCAGCTCTAAAATTATCCATCCCTTCTACCTTTAAAAAAAAAAAACCCAAAACAAAACAAAAAAAACACAGACCCACATTATATCCATTTTCGGACCGGGATTTCTTTGCTATTTGCTCATCTTTCTCCAACGCAATTCTGAGATTTGATACCCAGAGCGAGATGGTTAAATCACTTTGCCTTCAAAGTACCTGCTTTAAATCTGATTTAAATAATCTGTTCTGATCTTACTTTACATTTGTACTTTTTAGAACTTTTCCTGGAAAGAAATACAGATTCTTCCTGGCTGGAATGCTGTGGAGTTATTTTTACTGATTAAGAAGCCACTCTACAAACACTTCTTTAATTTTACTATTTATAAGTTAGTTACATGAGTATCTGTTTTCTTCAGTATTTGACAATTCATTTTTACTGAATATTTCATATTCATTAGCTGCAAAATGTTTTATCAATAGGACAAAAGAACTTATACAGATATTAAGATACAAGTAATGAAAGCTGTATTTTAAACTCAGATTAAATCCTAAATGTGCTGAATGTAAAGAAAGTAAATTTATCAACATATTTTTATATTAAACTAACTCATTACAAGGGACATTATCCATAGCTAAGGAATTTGGTTGTGTATGTACCTCAGGTTTTTCTTAGGGCAGATGCGATTTTCCTCCCTTCTCATTATTCACAGATCAAAAGAAAGCAAAGCTTCCCAGCTTTTGTAGTTTCTCACCTTTGACTGAACTCACTGAACTAACTCCAGGAAGAACCATGAACGAAAAATGGGGTTTGTTTCTGCATGAAAAACCACTCCTGTCAAACCAGTTCTGTAGGGCAGCAAATTCTCAGCAGATACTTTCACCTACTCAGTGGCTACACTTTGCCTTCACAGTTCCAGAAGCACATATATCCACCTTGAGTATTATAATTTAATTAAAAGTTATTACACAGAGTTAAGGCCTGAATCTAGTGTGCTTTGAAATTCAAATTATTCATTCTTCTTTTAAATTCTTCATTTTAAACTCTCTTGCTTTCCAAAAATTTCTTCCACCGTTCTTCATCCTTCCACCCTTGTTTTCCCACGTGGGTCTTCATTGTTCCATCATATTTTCACACCTCTGACGTGCACGAGCACTTAGTGTATGCCACCTCACCTTCCCTTCTCTCAGGAAGGCTAGAGACCTATTTATTTCCAGGTTTTACGCATCAAGACAATTTGGCACATGAATCATCCCACCGCCTTTACTCACGTGATGAGCCCCGAGGTGCACTGCTGTGCAAACAAGTCCAAGCAGTCCTCAGACTTGGACGATGAACATTCCTCTTTCTGCTGTCCCTGTGCCAAGCGCACCCTCCTCTGCCCTCCTCTCAGGAACAGTCAAATAGGATAAACACCTCCTCTACCATCAGGAAACCCAACAGAAGAAACAACTCATAACTGAGAAGACTGTTGGGCTTTCTGCAGGGTCCGGCAGAGGGAAATTAAGCATCTGCCAACATTACACAGGACAAAAAAAAAAAAGCCCTGAACTGGGAGGGGTTTTGGCCAAAAAGATAACTTCTGCACCTATGTGCAGCCTTGCTGAGGAGACGTACAGCAAGCCTGCCATTCCCCCAGAAGGAGAGCTATTTTGCCAGAGAAATGTTCTAACAAATGTCATTTCAGAGTGAGTTTTGTGCACAGCACTAATGGAACGCTCTGCACAACTGGACGACACTAACATCCCGCGTAGACTTCTCAGAGAGGCATCATCATTCCCCCTAAGCAGCTGGGTAAGGAGTCATGCATGAGTCATTATTTTGAAGCGTAATGTCAGATTTGCTATAATTTCCACATTACACAGACAGGACAATATGAAAAAATCCCATGCAAGGTGATTTACATTTTTGGACAATACTTGTCCAAATGCTCATGTGATATTCCTGAAATAAAGCAATTACTCTCACCAAAACCCAGTGTCAGGAAAAAGAGAAATTTTCTCCGTAGGCTGGGGGGTAGGGGCTCACTGTGTTGGTTTCAGGCAGCAACAAGCTCCTCTTCTACACAGAGCTGGCCAGACCACAGCGGCGGAGGGGTTCTGTTTCACTCCATGGTACATCAGGCTGAGCGGCCTAGGGGACCCTTAAGGCTTTTGGGCTAGCTTGATAGCTGGGTCATTGGTTCCTTTTGTTAGCAGAGCAGCAGTTCTTTTTGTTAGTGGTGGGGGAGGTTTCATTAGTGGTTTGGGGGGTAGGTGGTTTTTCCCCCCACTTTCAGGCTCAGGGACCGTTTGCTGCTTTGGGACCTGGCTGTGTGTTGGCTGGTGCATGGTGAGCTACTGTATCATATGCTCTCTTTTCTATTGATTTAATACTTACTAGTAGTAGTATTGTCAGTATTAGTATCACTATACTTTTCATTTATATTACTAAATAGTTCTTATCTCAACTTTATGAGCTTACCTTGCTTTTTTTCCCCCTCCTTTCTCTTCCGGCACTGTGGAAAGGGTGGGAAGGTGCTTGAGTGACAGTGTGGTACTTAATTGCCAGATAAGGCTAAACTATGATACTTAAAGGAAATACACAAGAGGCAGGCTGCCCAAATTATGACCCAGTGAGTCCCATTTTATTGTTGGGGTGTTAACAGCACTCAGCCAAAACCCACAATTTCACATGGTCCACATCTTCACCAGCTGATTTCTGAGAGCTCAGAAAAACTCGTAACACGTTTAACCTACCAACCCAGCTGAAAAGGATTTGGCTTTTACAAGAAACACCACTAGTAAAACCAGCTGTGGGTATGCTGGTCCTGCAGCTCCACAGGTTGGCTTGTTGGGACTGTTTTGAAAAATAGCATCCAGGCACACAGACCAGACACAACCTCTGTGTTAGCCACCTGAACCCACAGGGGACTGTGACTACTTTCATGAGTACTGGACTCAAGGAAAAGTTTTTACGTCTGCTGTGTTGCTAGTGCCCTGCACATTCTGGAACAGCCCAGGCTATTCAGACTATATTGCCTGCCCTGTAACAGCATTTGCTAGTGCAGTCCAGACATGCATAAATTTAAAGCACAGGATTACACTTGATAACTTTCTGTTCATCTACAATTTCTACTGAGTGCCACTCCAAAAGTGCAGTGTTTTTCCTAAGAGAAATATTTAAACTATTTACTTCCCTAGTAATAAATCACAGAATAGGGAAAAAAGAGCAGTCATTCACTGGAAGTGACAATACATACCGGGTAACAGACAGCACAAAACAAAATGAAGATCATGGTAAATCCTTCAATATACAAAAGGAGATTTATAGCACACGAAATTTTCTGCCTCCTAGGCCTTAAGGAAGCTTCCCAGTATGTTCCTTCCAAACTTTAATTAACAACAGGTATAGATTTAAAAAAAACACAACTGGTCAGGTGCCGTGACAATTCAAATGTCCTTATGGCAATGTGAGACTGCAATCTCTAATCCTGAGAGGGGTCCCACTTCATAACGCTGCAGTGCTTGGGAATTAGTAAAAGGAGTGCCAGCAGGAACTGATGATATTCAGCAACTGGGCTCAGAAATAGCCACCAAGGAACAGATTCTTCCTGCATTAATATTGCCACACTGCCCCGCAACCACCGCAGCGGAAGGTCCATCACACCCGTGGCTGCCCTGGGCAGACAGATGTATGGCACTTCTTCACCTCCAGGGCACTGCACTCATGGGAAAGGCCTAACAGCTTGGCAAAATGCAGTGTTTTCAGCTAGAAGTTCAGCTCCATGCCCTGGATATAAAAACTGAACATCCGAGGCACCCCGGTGTCGACGTATAACCTATTTCCACACAGATACAGACATACACAGGGCCAATCTCCACAGCCAGGATCAGGCCCTCGGTGCAACAAGCTAGTAGCTCTCCTGAGGTTTTCCTTTCATCTGTCAGGAGTGCAATACTGTCCTATTACCCCTGTGATTATCCAGAAGTGACACAGCAGGACCGCTCATGATGAGCTCCTGTGGATGTGTGTTCAAACACAAGCAGAAAGGAAGCATTTCTACATACTTACCAGCCACCAGAGTTTTCCCCTTTTCCAGTTTCAGTAAAAGAAAGCAGTAGTGAGATTTCTATTCCTGTGAGTCCTTATTTTCATTCAAACACAGTATGACCAAGTACAAGCCGACAACAGCTTTTCAATGAGCACAATCTCACAAGCATTTAGATTTTGTGGGGTTTTTTTCCCTGTTTGTTTACAGTTTCTTTGCCACAACACTTTGTTTAGCCTTGTAACATTCTTACACTACAGTAAAGCCTGGACATCCAACTCCATTAAAAAAAAAGGCATGAAAAACTACAAGAAAGTCTCATCCTTTTGATTCGTGTGCACAAGCTTTCATTATATGCAAGGCAAAAATAAAGAAGGGAGAGCCACAGGAAGCACTAGCAGAGAAACTGATGCACAAAAGTCAGGAGAACCAGACAGATTTTCCAAGCCAATCCATTTCACAAAGCAAATAAAACCTCAAATAAAAACTCATTCCGATTTTTTAAGGAAGACTCAGAAACTGAGACTTCTGGGACCTTATAAATGAGCTGAAAAAGGAGGAGCTGTTAATAAGGCCACATGGAAGAAACGTGGGAAGCATTGCACATCAGTGTCTAATTTAGAGCCCTGACCCTGTGAGGACTTAGAATCACAGAATCATAGAATGGTTTGGGTTGGAAGGGACCTTAAAGATCATCTAGTTCCAACCCTTCTGGGCATTCACCTCCTTAGAGCACAGATACACAAAGGTCTTGAATAAGGTAAAAATAATTCCTCACATCAGAAACTTCTGTCTACGATCTCTAATGCTGCACATCGAAATGAATTACTTCTATTCATTAGCCTGGCCTGAAGTGTTTCGTGATGTGAAAGATTTTTCTAAGGGAACTGTCATAGCGCTCCGTTGCCTAAAGTCAACTGAATTTCAGCTTGAGAATTTCATTTTGCAGTGTGTAGGCTTTGCCAAATAAAAATGTGTCATGTAAAATTTGCGTCGATTGAGACGTAAATAAACAAGGTAACGTGAAGAAAACCTCCGCAATTAAAAAAAAAAATTAACTGACCACCAAGAGCCACAACGCTATGCACTTACTAGACCGTTGCAAGCAGCATGAAGTCATTTACTCAGAGAAGGGAGGTGTCTGACTCAGAAGAGGAAAAAAATCAGAGATCATTTGAGATCCATATGACCCCATGTATTGGCAAGAGTAACAAAAAAATTGGTTTGTGTTCCAAAACGCGACACGTAGCTCATACTAAAAATAATAATAATAATAAAAAAATAGCTTATATGCGTGGTGCCTTCTTACCGCTTTCCTTCAAGGGCATTTCAGACAATGGAGCAGGCAGCTACTCTGCCCGGTTCTCGGGGACTTGCGGAGGCAGAAGGGCCCATCCCCCGAGAGCAGCACAGCGCAGCAACACAACAGGTTCCCCGGC
>NW_010249258.1:70067-76968 GCF_000690775.1 Eurypyga helias | reverse complement strand
TGCTAGCTGGAGTTAAACCACGACTGTCCTAAGGACAGTCCACGACTCTCCTTAGTTGAAGTTCAGAGTTACTAGCTGAAGATCTGTCACTTTTAAGCCTGTGACTGGCAACTCTGAGGTAGAAAGCTTCAGGTTTCTTGGCAGCAAATGGGCGTTTGCAGCCGTGTCTGTGTGGTTATAGAAGAATTGAGGCAGTAGTCACTTTATATGCAAGAGACATCCCATAAGCTTGCTTATGTTCTAGAATTTGTCAAACCCTTCAGGTTTTCTCCTTAGTTTTTTACCTCATGTCAAAGGATTACTTTGGGTATGTGTGCTTTGAAAGACTATGGAAGATTCTAAAAATAAAATTTAGGTGGAAAGCAGACACTTCAAATGGCTGATTGTGTCACAACATGTTCAAGTCTGTGATTTTTGGCAATTTCAGGAGGAGCAAGGTAGAAATATCAATCTGCAGGAGAGCAGGCGTTGTGAACAGAGGAGGCTTTTGAAACTGCAGCTGCTAGAAAAAGTATTCAACAACCCTCCAACCCCCCAGAATTTTGTGAAAACTTTCTGGATTCACACCAGCTGTGGAAGAGGTGGATTTTCAGACTTTCTATCAAATCAAACCAGATTGCTTTTCTTAGAGAAATTAAATTAGGAGCAGGTAATCTTTTCGTTTCTCTAACATAAGCTGAGTCTAGCTGTTGCAATTTCTTTTTGTATCTGTTCCATGAAACAAATAACTTTGAGCAGATATATGTGTTTCAGTGGAAAGGTCACTTCTCTGCAGAGCATTTCAGATCTGGACTGCTTACATTTCATTACAGGGAAGATTGCGTATGCACAACTTAGCCAGAAGTGACAAAAGGTTACTGAGGAAACTGTTCAGCATTTTCTTGGGCTGAGGGAATGAATATTTGAGGGGTCAGTTAACACTGTTGTTGCTAATTGCAGTGAAATGACTTATTTCCCGTATAGTGTAGCTGTGAAGAAAATTGGTTGTATGTGTTTTGGGTTTTTGTTTTTTTGTTTTTTTTTTTTTTTTAATCCCTTTGAGCTTCTATGTAGGATGCTGTGGGGGAAGAAAAAAACCCCGAAGTCATCCTCAGCCTCCGTTGTAATATGTTACTGAGAGTTAAACTGAAAGTTAACTTCTTCAGCACTCTCAGAATTAATTCACTAGACACTGCATGTTAAATAATTAATTGAAAATTGAAATTATTGACAAAATGGAATTTTTTCACCTGACAATAGTGTGAAAGAATAAATAACTAAAGAAATTACCACAAAGTAATACTTTTGAATCTGTTGATAGCTAAGGTGTTAACATTTCAGTTTTCTATTTCAAATTAGGAAGATGTTTTAACACAAGATGTTCATTTAACAGGAGAGCTAATTTGGCTGAATTATGATTATTCCTGAAGATAAATAACTTGTCCTCCTCTCCCACAGACATCTTAGCACCATTCATGGCTAATTCATTTGTCCTTCGTAGCCATCAGATCTTCACAGTTGTATTTCTCAGGTGAACAGATGTTACCAACTACTGTTGGTTTCATCTGGGACATTTGAAGGCCTCGAAAGGCTGTGCAGTGGTTGTTGTGGGTTTGAAAAGGTCACGTGAGCGGAAAGCGATACCATATCAATGAACTTACTTCTGGTAGAACTCGTCCATGAGTTCCTGGGCATTTGTTGCCATAGGCTAAAACCCACTGTGCTAGGACATGAAATGCTCGGGTATGTGTACAGCCCTGTTACCTCAGCGTATAAACTGGATTTCCTCCTCTTCCTCTGTCACAGCTGTACATGTTGTTATGGCCCTGAAGAGCACGGTAGCAACGAGTGGAACCCTCTCCGTGGAGAACATGGCTTTGCCTTTGCTTTTAGGCTTCAGTCCAGGATTGGGTTTGTTACGCATTCCTATACTGGTAGCTAAATGAGTGAGCTGGAGCACTAGGCCCATGATTTTGTACACTCCTTAGTTGTTAGCTGGGTTCCTGGCTGTGGTTTAGACTGTTCCAAGGAGATCTCTGCGATAAGCCTAGCTTTGAGTGAAGAACTTGTCCTGACCTGCAAGTCCATACATGCATTTCTAGTCTTTGGGGTTGTGGTTGCTCCCTCATCCTTTTATTTACAACTGTGAGGATAGCCCTGCGGTAGAGCTGAAGATGTGGCAACTCATCTAGCATGCCAGATAGTAAGCTTGTTGGCTTCGTTTTCTTCTTATGTTGTTTCTGTGTACTCTGACCCCCTCTGATGAAATCATTTCACGGAAACATAAATGCCCTACTGAGTAAGGCTGGCGGTCCTTCTGGATTAATATTTTGTCTCTCACACTAGCACGTGAGCTGGCCCCTCTGCCTTTCTCTTGTTATTCTCCGGCATCCAAAGGCCCTTTGGAAAATGCTGATGCCTCCTACCTCCACACATCATATGTGGCAGAAAGTTATAGCTGTTTGCTGCTGCTTATGTAAAGAAGCTCCTTCTTTTACCTCCTCTAAACTTGATTTATTAGTTTCATCAACTGTTCCCCTAATCTCTGCTTTGTATGGTTTGAGCTATTCTATTTAAACTGCATCACAAAATGAACCAATTATTATTATTTTACTATTATTATTATTTGGGAAGATTACATTTTATCATCATTGGCTGACTGGCAGAGTTGTAGGTGAAGAAGGTGCGTCTGTTGAGGGAAGGGCAATTTTTCTTTGGTGACAGATAAAGTGCAGGCAGGAGGGTGTTGGAAAAAGGGTAGGTAGGATAGGTAGGGAAAAAGCGGCATCCAAAGATGCAAGTGTGTAAGAAAGAACATTAAGAGAATGGGGAAAGAATTGTACACATAGCACAGAGTTAATGATGTAGCTCTTAAAAATTACTGCAAATTGCAAGTCTGTTTCATTAATATGATTAATTTGAACTAAAAGCTGCAGCTAAAGTTCAGTTGTGGATAGAGCTGTAAAGTTGTATGTGTAGCCATAGCATAACTGCTGGTTGCTTTTTCTCCATGTTCTGTAATGTCGCAAAGTGACTCCTCTGTTAATTTTATTTTTGGCAGTATCAATATAAGTGTGAGGAGAATGATCTTCTAAATAATATATTGAATCCAAATTATAATGGTCTAAAATATATTTGAGTGAAGAAAATGCCTTCAATAAAAATACCCCAAATTATCAAATCATTACAGACCATTACAGATATCCCGAAGCAGTGGACACTTGACTTCCTAAATGAAACCTAAGTGGTAAACTTAACAGTAAGGTGGTGCAGTTCAACTTATGCCAGTGCCATACTTTTAAACACTGCAAGCTGCAGCAGTTTAAAAAGAAACCCAGGCTTCTGAAAATGCAAGGGATAAAGAAAAGAACTATGATTTGGGTTTATTTTGATTTGTGAACCTGTTGTTTGAGAGGCAGTTTAGAGTTCTCAGAATGTAGAAAGAGGATGATTTCGATCCTCTCCATGGACTGCCTGCCCCAGAAGTCTGAAGGAGTGCATCTCCTCTTTGGCTTCACATCTTCTCATTGCCTCTCCCTGCTGCTCCCATCCTCACACCAGAGCAGGAGCTCTGTGGTTCTCCTGGCCTCTTTTGCCTGTTCCAGCTTCTCATTTCCTAGGCTCCTGTCCCCATTTTAGCCTGCTGCCCAGAGAAGAGCTGCCATAGGATACTGAATATTGCGTGCTGTGTGAGTGCTAACCCTTGGGGAAGAGAGGGAGGGCAGTGCAGTCTGGCTCATGTAGGACAGGCTGTCTTCTCCAGAAAGGCAGGGAAGAGAGGCAAGTGGAATTGGAGCAAGTTTCCCTGCATCTGGCTGAAATGACCAACAAGGTAATTCCAAATTACCGGAAAGTAGGTTTCCTGCTGCTGTGGTAACAGAAGTTCCAGCCCTGACTTTGTGATTCATGGAAAAAAAAGATAAGAATTGGCATGGCTAGTCCTACTTCTACGCTTTCATTTTCAGTTTCTCAGTTGGTGCTGTGTTTGAGACGGAGACATTGAAAGGGAATGTTCATGTTTAAAACAAAATTGGAAATGTTTGGGTTTCTTGCATTATTTTTAAGAGAGTGGAAACATTTTCATCCTTGGTACAAGGAAGCTTTTATTGAGCCAACCTTGAGCTAAGCATGATGAGAAGTCAATAAAACTTGTAAGTAGCTTCAAGGTTTTTCAAGTTTGCATGAACTTTTGTCCGGTGAGCCTTTGTCCCTCAAAGAAAATGTTTAGCTTGAGGGTTAAGGTGAATTAGTTGACTTTTGATTATCCAAAGAATGAAGGCAGTGTTCGTACCCTCATTCCTGTTCCTTTGCATATGGTTCTTTCATCCATTCAGTCTGTGCTAGTCAAGGACGAGGACTGTTTGAAGAAGAGCACTGTAGAGCACTCTGTCTCCCATCCAGGAACAGCTGAATACTTTATGGAAGTATATTAAGTCCTTGACAGGAGAAGGTAGCCAGCTGGCCGCTGCAGCAGGATGTTCTTGTTCTCCCTCACAGACGAAAAGGAGGAGTTGGCAGAATGCCTGCTGAGCTTGCTGGGGAAGAGGGAAGGCACAGACTCTTCCAGTATTTTAACTAGGTGGGCTGTTAACCAAAAAAATAAAGCAGAAAGCCAGCATTTCAAGTCTGCCCAGACCACCAACTGGAAGGTGGTAAAGGGCTGACGTTCATATGAATAATTACCACCCAAGAGCCTCCATGGTTTGGGGTAGCTTAAGAATCTGCTTGCTTAAACGCTGCAAACAAGTGAAGTAACTGCATGAGTATTTGTCCTGGTTGAAACAGCATGCAGAGTGCTGGTGTCTCCCTGGCTAAAACAGTGATGTTATAGTTCTACAAAATCTGGGCTTTGGGTATTATTTTACCGTCCTTTCTTGTCCCAGCGAGTACAGTTCAAGTCAAGATATCGGTGTTACCAAGACAGATAATTGGAAAGAAAAGAATTCACATTGCAACTGCCAAGCTCAGAAAAGAGAGAGCATTAGAACAGTGCTCGCCATTTAATTACGCCAAGTTTTGAAAAGGCACGAGATACTATCCGGTCTGTCATCCATTCCAAACAGCAGTCAGGTGAAAACAGCTTTAAGGCACAAGCAATTTGCACGGAAATAGGTACATAGTTTGGGGGTAGGTGACCAAATGTGCTGATGTACAAGTATGTGAAACAAATCAAGATGCAGTTCATTGATTTACAGCCTGTTCTTCCCAACACACTTCCTTGAAGGAACTCTTCCAAGAAATGCTGGGTGGATGCTCCATTCAGTAATAAAGTGAAGCTCCTCATTTAAGCACTGAAGTTGGTGTGTCAGGAGATGTTTTCAGTAATGTAATGAAGGAATCCTGCGGGCTTATATAGACTCAAAGAACAAACGTGATCTGGGTTCTGTGTAGATGCTGTTCAGTGACCTCCACAGTATTTTGGAACAGACCTTCTCCCAGGTTTTTCATGGGTACTGAAGAGAAAGATGATACTAGCAGTAAGTGCGAAGGTGTACATGGATTTTTGGTAATGGAGTTTTGTGTACTCCAAAGGTACCTGAAACAACATGTCGTAGGGGTTCAACCATTACAAATATTCATTCAGATAATCAAGTTCTTTGAATACGTAGTTATACTAAGCCTCCATGTCCAAGACCCAGGTCACCGTTTATAAAGATGGATAAATATCCATGTGTTCTGGATTGACCTTTCAAAAGGCAGGAAATATTGCTCTGAACTGCTTTCCCCTAAATTTTATTTTATCCACCCCTTGGGTAGAGTTGGACAAAAAAACTTGAATGCTGGTATCAGTTTACTCTCTCTTCCCAAACTGGAAAAATTAAAGAAAGCTCTGATACTTTTTTGCTAATTCACAGTGAATCAGCTCATAGAATCATTTGGGTTGGAAGAGACCTTAAAGATCATCTAGTTCCAACACCCCTGCCATGGGCAGGGACACCTTCCACTAGACCAGGTGTGTTAATTAAAAAAAAATTACTTTTGATCCGTCCCTAAATGTACTGGGTTTGGCTCTGGTTTGAGATTACTGGTTGCTATAAGAGGTGCTGTTTTTAGTGCTATCTTAGCCACTGTTTGTCCCCTTCACAAGATTACAGATTATCTGGCCCCATTTGATGCAAACAACCAATCTGCCTCAAAATAGCAGAGCCATACAGAGCTGGGTGAGCTGTGTTGTATATCCATCTGAAGTCTGGTTTTCCTTAACTTTTCATTAGCAACAGGCACTGTCACACTGAAAGTAATTAAAAATGTGGGAATGCTGTATGTGTACAATGTAGATGTAACTACTAGTTTAGACTTTGAAAGTAACTTTTGACTTTGTCAAGCATACTGTGTAGTCTTTGCTTGCAAAGTTACTCTGCAGCTTGTGGACCGGCTTCAGCTACTAGTAGAGCTTTGGGCAAAGACTGAGAGGAGAGTTGGGAATTTATTGTGCTTTTTCAGTTGTTCAGAGAACAGGGAAAGGATACAGCTCAGGTTTCTCTTGAGAAGTTGAAGGAATTTCAGCCCTTGTTTTTAGACTCAGAACTGCTTGAGACTTCAAAGCCGTGTATGTGTGAAAGAGGGGAAAGGAGGGAAGGAGGAATACGTAACAGTGCTAGTGTTATGTTAACATAAATGTCAGGGTTGAAACCCCAGCTGTAAGAAAACATCTGCGGTAGCAGAGGGGATACTCAAAACAAATGCATTTGGTGCTCTCAAACAGGTAATTAATCATAAACTCAGAACTGCTTGAGACTTCAAAGCCGTGTATGTGTGAAAGAGGGGAAAGGAGGGAAGGAGGAATACGTAACAGTGCTAGTGTTATGTTAACATAAATGTCAGGGTTGAAACCCCAGCTGTAAGAAAACATCTGCGGTAGCAGAGGGGATACTCAAAACAAATGCATTTGGTGCTCTCAAACAGGTAATTAATCATAAAG
>NW_010249258.1:69606-70045 GCF_000690775.1 Eurypyga helias | reverse complement strand
TCAGCAGGATATTGATTGTATATGCAATTAAAAAAAAAATCTCTAGCTATTTTTCAATTTTACTTCCAAGAAAACTAGCATATTTTTAGTTACAAAATTTGAACAGCAATTTTGTTACCAATCAATCTGCGTGTAATCTATGATGAGTAGAACATTTTAAAGAGTTTGTCGTGCACTGAATAATTGGATATAAGGAGAAAGATTAACTGAAAAAAACAACCAACCAAACCCCAAAACCTCTAGTTTCATTTGGAAGGAGAAAATATGAAGCTTTATGTCCTTATTTTTACTTCTGATCCAAGGACTGAGAGCACTTAGATGTTTCTCACTCCTGTTTTTTACTGTGTGTGTTGTCAAGACTTCTAATGTCTCCAGCAGAAAAAGGAAATTAAGCTGGAATCCCAGTTCCCTCTGTTCTTTTGTACAGCGGCACTTTCTC
>NW_010249258.1:45630-69577 GCF_000690775.1 Eurypyga helias | reverse complement strand
GAATGTGTTGCCAGTTTGTCTCAAGCTCTTGTAACCACATGGGAAAAGCTCAAGAGCAGAGAGGAAAAATCTTGGCCTTCGTCTGCACTGTCCCCTTTTGCACGGGGGCAGAGGAACTCGCAAACTCGTAGAAACACTTGTTAATGGGTACAGGGGCTGAAATTGTTGCTTGTTTTTGAGAGGGAGGTAGCTCTGCTGTAGACGTCTGCTACAAATCTAACTCTGTGGGTTGCATCAAAATAATACATTTCATAGGTAAATAAACCTGGCAATTATTACAAGGTGTCACTTCTCTCCTACAGTTAATCTGCTTCAAATTTCAGATCGCTGAGCAGAAGTAGTTAGATTTTTATATCAGTCAAACAGTAATGTTGTATTAATATAGTATTTCAAGAGAAAGTGCGAGAGCGTGTGTGTTGATATATGACATTACAGGATCACAGGCTGGCTGAAGTTGGAGGGGACCTCTGGGGGTCACCTGGTACAACTCCCTGCTCAAGCAGGACGATGAGAGCTGGTTGCCCGAGGACCATGTCCTGGCGGCTTCTGAAAACCTCCAGGGATAAAGACTCCACAACTACTCTGGGCAGCCGGTACCAGTGCTTGGTCACCCTCACAATTTCTAACTCCTTGACGGCTGTACTGATGACCGCTCTGCGGACGATTGCACTTGCCACACTGGGCCATGAAGGCTGTGGTGCTGGCGAGGAAATCGCGCTGAATGCGTTAGGTTATTTTTACCACATTGTAGCTGGGCAATTCTCGGCAGCGGACAATCCCACTCCTGTGCTCCAGGAGTTACGGGATGGAACTGCATTTGAACTCCTGCCACATGTGGAACATAAAAGATATGGGGTCTCTTGTCAGGAAGGCTTCAAAGGCACATATCAGCTGTGTAGAAACCTTTGACGCATGAGCCAGTTCCTACGTGGAACTAGGTGGACTGGATGCCATGCACATCTGTTGAAACAAAACAGAATTACTGCCAGAAGTCTTCACAGACTTGCATGTCTTAGAGGTGTCTTTTGTTTTTTTACTTTTGGGTGGCGATTTTGTTACAGGACTTGATATAAGTCGTTGGAGAAATGAATGTTGGATTTTGCAATTTTAAACTGCTTGGAAGAAAGGTGGATGGTTCAAGTAGCACAGCTTCCAGTGTTCCTGCTATGAGAAAATACAAGTTTTACAAAATGTATTTTGACATATATGTGTTAGCATTGGAAGTTATTTGCATTTTGGAGTTAATCAATAATGCGTATCATACAACCCCTGGAATTCACTAACTGGTGGTGTTAGACGCAGACAGGGGTAGAAAGTTCCTGCTTAATTTTCAGATTTGTAATCTATACTGAGAAGAGGGAATTGTTCTCTCTCTACTTCCATTCATCGTTTGGAAGAGAAGAGAGATCAAGGGATGTGATGTGAGGGTGACATGAGTTTTGTACCAGAACTGTGAAAAAGAAGTGGTTTTTTGGGACTACGCTGAGAGCAGTAATCACAAAATAACCATTTTCTCTACTATGAGAAATTATGGATATTTTAGCAGAGCTCCTTGCCAAAGATTAAGCATTTCCATTCATTTCTAACAGTTAAAGATATCTAGAAGCACCAGTGTAATCCCATGGGATGAGGCTTCATAAGCTGCAAAACCATCTGATAAATAGATATTTAGGCTTGGTTAGGACTTTGTCCCCTAGGGCTGTACTAAGCTTGGATTTATCTCATGTGCCATTTGTTTGGGACGCTTTTATTCAATAAACTGTCTGCTTAATCATAGTGTTTACTCAGACCCACTTTGCTTAATGTGCCTTTATGTTTTCCTTTTTTTCCATTTTCTCCCCAGCTAGCAAGAACATAGTGCTGTGTAGGGATGTAAGTGTCCCTTCACTACAGAAATTCTTTTCCAAGAGTCCTAAGTAGCTCAGGTCCAAGATTTTTGTTGCAAACGCTCTGAATAATGGTTTTAGTAAGTCAGAAATGCTGGGTTACTAACTTCATTGATTATTTTTGTCACATTAACCTTGAACTACTAAACCAGGCAGTGGTTGCTGTTCTGAATGCAAGCAGAACCGTAGCTGGCATCAGCAGCTATTGTGATATTTTGCATTCTCTGTTTCACTTCAGTACCTGCAGGCATTTACAGACCTAAGTCCTTCAGTGGCAGGTGTGCTGTGACAATCAAAAATATGCATGTGCAACCTTATGAAATGGAGATCGTGTTTAAATGCCTTACGAGGAAAGGGGACCCAAAATGCAAAGCCAAGACAAATTACCAGTATAACTTGATACTATTAGCAGCTGTTGTCAACTTGTGTCAGACAAGTTATTCAAAGTTAAGTGTTTATAAAGCATCCTGTATCCCTGTACCTGAATAATTTACTATTAAAAGTATTAAGAAAGTTCAAGTATGATTCTTTCGAGGTATCTATAGAACAGGGTAATATGAAACACTGACTGCTTCTGTCAATTTTAGAAGTGCCCAAAAATATTTAGTTCTAAACACTGAGGTATATACTTTATATTAAAGGGACAGGCAAGTCTATTTTTCTTTTTCCTTATAGTTTATCCACTGTCCAATTTTCGCAGCCGGCCAAAAATCTGAATCTTATGGTTTTGAAGCATTTCTGTCTGGAAATATCCTACTGATCAAGCTCTATATGAGACAATGTTTATTTCATTTTTAAGTGAGAGGAAAATACAGCCGTAAACAGGAATCTGTAGCTTTATCATTCTTGTTCCAGTGACTGCCAAACCATTGGTTTCCCACCACGGTTCTGGGGTTTGAATATCCATCAGTTACAATTTCATGAGTTCTCACTGCTGGCAGTAACACACATGTTTTCATTTACTGCATTACGGGTATTCTCTAGACAACCAGTCTGTTGAAAAGAAATTAATCCCAGCAGCAAACCGAGATACTGAATTCTCAGCAGTTTGTGAATTCATGTTTTTACATTGAGGCTATTTATATCTGGATTGAATTAATTTGAATATGTAACCAGGTGGTTGTGGTTACGTCTTTTATTATCCCTTGGATGTGAAGAGCCAGCATAATGTAACTGCAGGATGGGAAAACTCAGTAAATGCAGTTGAGAAATACAACATTGTATGGCTGAGAACTCAGCTTGTATTTCTGTAATTTCTGTCCATGATTTCAGGCATGACCAGGATCAAGGGATACGATTATACAATATATTGTTAACTAGAATATCCTTAGTAATGGTTACTATATACAGTTTATAGATCTGACTCATTTCACTAAAATTTCACTGAAGATGAAAATCTAGTAATGTGTTACTATTTTATCCTGTGGTCCCCATTTTGCCAACAATGAGAAGTCACATAGTATTGAGACATGTGAGACAACCTCTTTTGAAGGAGAGCGAAGACTTTATAGGTAACGTGTAAAGCCTGTTACTGAGCTGCAAATTCATACTCAGCAGGGTTGTGCTTTTTATGTCTGCCTTCTCAATGAATATTCAAAATTGTTGGCTCAAGGAAGAAACGGGCTGAGTCCTGAGCAGCGTTTTACATCGAGCAAAGAAAGTAAAAAGCTTGAAGTTTACGTGTGTGAGATATCAAGCACTTCAAATAAATCAATCGATTTTCTTCAATCTGTGTTGCTCCTTTAAAGAGGGAGCTCACTTAATTACTGACAGAAGTTGCATTTTTATCTCCTCTATTCGACTAAGATTGAAGGTTAAAGGAAAGTGAAAAATTGAAGAGATCTCAATCCTTGATTTGTTTTTTTTGTGCGGTTTAAGAGATTTTCATAGCAAAAATTGGAGAAAGTGACAAATTTGGAAGATTGTACAGGCAAGCAAAAACTCCTCTGGCAAATTCTTTAGGATTATATTAAGCCCCAGTTAGGCATGTCCCCATGACGTTAGTCTTCACTGTAATGCTCGGCCAGTCTTGTGACCAAACGGCAACTGCACGGAGTGGGCTTAGTGACTCCTGCAACCTCTGCCTCAAGTCATACCAGTTCAGGAGGTTGCCTTTGGTAGGACGTGGGAGATTGCTCAGCTGGGAAGCGTATCTGTTTCTGGTCTTTGGACAAGAAGGGATTTAGGATGATAGATACACTGGGCTTTTCTCTTTTTTCTTTTTCAAAGGCTGCATTGAAACTAGCCTTGCTTCCCTCTTGAGGACCTGTACTGGGAATTCACTGTTTATGATGTATTACTAAACACAGCCTGCTTTTTTGATGATGACAACATGCCTGGAATTAAGTTTCTGAAGTGTTAGTAAATAACTGCATCGTTTGTTTGCAAAGAAGTATGCAGGCAATGAATTTGAATACATGTAGATAGTTCAGCATTTTTAATAAGAGCATGCATAGCTAGAGGATTAGAAAATACCTGTTTTAGAAAGTTTTCTGTTGGTTTCTTTTTCACTATATTGATTTTACAAATTCTTTTTATGTAGCTACTAATATATGCATGAGGAATATTTTTGTAATCCCTTGTGTCTGAGGGGCAGCATCTCTGTTGAAATGTGTTTCTCAGATCAGTCTCAATCAGAATATTCTCTTCTATCTGGAGTCAATATACAAAAAGGAGGAAAACTCACGCAGTTTTATTTTCTAAATGGTAAGGAGAAAGGAAGCTATGTGGTTGTTTTGATATGGAAACACTAGGATGACTTTTTTCCTGCTACGTGTGTTCAAGGCCAGGCTGGATGTGGCTTTGAGCAACCTGGTCTAGTGGAAGGTGTCCCTGCCCATGTCAGGGGGGTTGGAACTAGATGGTCTTTAAGGTCCCTTCCAACCCAAACCCTTCTATGATTCTAAGATACATGTTGATAAAGCTGTACAAATGATTTTGAGAATACCTGTCAGACTCCCTGTAATCTCATGGGAAACTTCAGATATATATTTGATTTAGAGGACATTACAGTGCATTCTGGTTTTCCTTCTGCAAATTGCTGTGTTTGAATGCCATCGGTGTCTTTTTTAGTCATTCATCTACTCCCATTTCCTTCTTTCTTGAATTAAATAGTTTCCACAGGAGCAGTTGGGGAATGGTGGTGGTGCTTGCTTACGCCACAGCAAACGAGATTAAACAGAGAAAATACTTTGGAAGAAACTTTCAAAATTAAGAATAATTCTGTTATTTCCATAGTAAATGCCCCTCTGTATACTGTGGCAATGGAGAGAATTAAAACTGACAGAGAAATTTTGGTTTGAGGTTTACTTTATTTGTGCTGCAGGGAGCAACCACAGCCCAGGGCCTCACGCTTGTGCTGATGGTGGCTTCCCCAGTGTTTCTTCCCATGAAGAGCAGCTCCCTGCCCTGGCTGAGGCTTAGCTTCCCTCGGTGGGAGAGCAGGTGGGGAAGGAAGCTGCCAGGATATGGCTGCTCCTTCCACAGAAAACCCAGATTTGAGAGGCACAAGCCTTGGTTGGCATCCCTCAGGTGCCCACGCCAGTGTAATGCAGCTGCTGTTGACAGCAGACCTGAGATCTGGGAGTTGCAGAAGAGCACAGAGGAGATAGTTGTTCTTTGTCTTTTCCTGGCGTTGCCTCACGTGCAAGGAGGGCAGTGATCAGTAGAGCTGTGTCAGTTACAGTACATGTAGTGAGACGAAAGCTGAGGGCTGGTGTACGGCAGAAGGGATGGAGAAAGGTCACATAGCTGATTTGGGTATGGAAATGGAGGCTACGGCAGCACGTTGTCTGACCACGGGCTTCAGACCTGTACCCCAAGATAGGTGATGCTGACTGGGAGGTGTGCTCCTGGCATGCCCTACTGGTTCAGTGGGATGGTTACCCGTAAGGAGCGCCTTACTCACGTCCAGTCCTTTCTTACTCGTGTCCAGTCCTTCCTTCTCCTGCCCTTGCAAAGCTGCAGCATCACTCCTGGCTCGAAGTTAACAGCAAGTTTTGTGAAGTTACACACTGCCTTAAGTGGTTCTGTAGCCATCTTCTCTGTCCACTATCACATTTAATGCAGTGACTTCTTGGGAAGTATGCGCAAGGGTTTAAATAAATAAGTTCCCAGTAATTCCTGAGGATCTCTTTCTTCCTTCTCCTGCCCTTGCAAAGCTGCAGCATCACTCCTGGCTCGAAGTTAACAGCAAGTTTTGTGAAGTTACACACTGCCTTAAGTGGTTCTGTAGCCATCTTCTCTGTCCACTATCACATTTAATGCAGTGACTTCTTGGGAAGTATGCGCAAGGGTTTAAATAAATAAGTTCCCAGTAATTCCTGAGGATCTCTTTGATTTTTTTTCTAGTCTCTTATGCCACTAGGCTCCATCTTCCCATTTTATGCATGAGAGAGTGTACGCAGGGCATACTAAACCACTGCCTGGAAATGCAGTACAACATAGAACTTACATGGAATTAAATTAGGTTATTCGGAGCAGTCAGGTTTGCTTTTCTCACAACTTATAAAATATGTATTTGGGGTAGGGCAGGGGGGAGGCTCCTGCAACAGTTTGTTAGACTTCGGATGCAGGTACAATTCTGTAAATTTAAAAAGCAAATACAAATGTTCTCTAACAGATAGTTGTGAAATTGGTGTCAGTGAAAGCTTCTGTATCCTTACATTTTCTAGCTAATCCATCTACTTTGGGAAGGGAAAATAGTCTGGGAAAAGATGTGTTTGTGAAACTGAGGAATGACCCTAGGCAGCGCTGTGTAAATGGCATTAATTGTTTGCACACCAATTAAAGGCTAAGTGGCCTATTTCTTGCTAGCTAAGTCTAATTTTGTTTCTAATCAGGGAACTAAATATCAAGGCAGGCAGGACTTTTCTGGGGTTTTTTTCAGTGGCTATTATGTAAACATTTCATTTCAATGCACCTATCTAGGAAACAACACATGTACGGAGCAGTTCTGAATCCATGTGTTGTTGTTGGAGTCGGTCTTTTTTCTGGCTACCAATGTGATTTTAGAAAAGCTTCTAACTACTGAAAAATGTTTAGCAGATGTACCATCTAAGTAAAAAAGCATTTGACATAGCAATATAAAAGCTCTGCTCTTTCCCATACACCACTGTGTTGTGTTTCTCTCCCAAAGTTAAAATCTCACCCTACTAAGGCTATCAGCAATGTCGGTTTTTTTCTCCCAAATCAATCAAATCAAGCGTCCTTTAAGAAGAAAAATCAATTTAGCCTATTAATTAGCTGGACTCAGTATAGTGCCTGAAGGCCAGAATGTCATTTCCCATAAGATTTGCTTTAAAAACACAAACTAAATTGGAGCACTCACAGCTCGTCAACAGAAAGGGCTCGTAATATGTCAAAATACATCTGTTATCTTTATCTTCTCTGATACAAACCTATCTGAATAATTAAATGGTTTTGGTTGTATTTGTTTTGGTTTTCTTTCAGCCACGTTCGATATAAGAACTTCAGCCAGCCAATATAGCCAGTGGCAGAATCGCAGAATCTTTTAGGTTGGAAAAGACCTTTAAAATCATCAAGTCCATCTGTTAACCTAACACTGCCAATCCAGCACTAAACCTTGTCCACACATCTCTTAAATACCTCCAGATATGGTGACTCAACCACCTCCCTGGGCATCCCCTTCCATGTCTGGGCAAAGTGTTAGGACAGCAAGCTACCCGAAGGTTGTACCTGGCAATTGATTGGTATAAGGCTCTTTAGCTTCTCAGCCCTCAACAAAAGAGATTATGAAATTTAGATTACCAACTCATAAATAAAGGAAAACAAAATGGAAAAAAGCTATTAAGGGAAAGTGGGTGTGTTGTAACTGTTAGTGTGCATTCATAGTTACCAATGTTCCTCTACCGCACTGTCTCAGAGAGCTGCATGGAGACAGCAGTACTTCTGTGCTGGTTCTTCTGTGAGATTCTGCGTCTTTACTGTCACCAAAAAGACACAACAGTAATGAAATGTATCACAGTGGGCATTGGGAGAGATTTGTCTTCTGAACCCAGTAGTTGGTACATGTAAGTGTGATTTGAATGGCTGTCAGGTGGTAAATTCACCTCAGAGTCAAAGCTCTCTACAGAAAATCCCAGCTAATACTCAGTATCTTATAGTCCTTGAAGCAGAAGGAATTTAATTCCTATCCAGGATGGCAGTGTAAAGGCTTGTGTGTCTCTGGTTTCACCACGAGCAGAACTCCAAGCTGACGCGGTTCTTGTACAGAGGCTTTCCAACCCTTCAGTCAGCCGTCTGTACTGAACACCGTCTTGGTAACGGCAGCAACTCAATAGCACGTTGGATTTCTTGTGTGCTGAGCCTGCCAACTAAATGCTGTAGGGAAGGAAACAAGCTGTCCGGCGGTCAAGTCTCCTTACTTTTCTTCTGACTTTGGTATGAATTTTAGGCCATGTTTAGGACTTCCAACTCGAATGTTTAATTTAGAATAATCATGAGCAATCAAACCCAGGTTTTGTTTATAAGGATTGTGTAATTAAAGTAATAAACTTTTACTGTGGACATGTCAGCAGTATAGTCTTTCATCACTTTCCCTTGTCATACTTCTTGAAGGATTTAGCTCCCTCATTTGCCCTGATTTGTGTCCATATTATACAGTATAATTTCTCAGGGGTTCACCTGGCTTACACTGCTTAAAATGAGAGAAAGAAAGAAAAAGAAAACCTCAAGAACTATTTATGCCTTAAGTGTGTGTTGACCGCCTGAGGAACTTCCCTCTAAGGAGATGCATCTGAGTATCATTTAAGCAAAGATCATGTTCTGCAGCTGATCTGGCCAGGCAGATGCCAGTGGGATTGTGCATAGCCATTCACAAAGCTGCTTGTGGGATTGGGGCTGAAGATTCATTAAAACCATTCAAATGGTAAAATCTCGTGCAAGAAGAAACAGGAAAAGGAAAATGAAAACCACTGTAATTAAAAAAATGTGGAGTTTGTTGTGGCTTCTTCAACTTACAAGTTGTTTTACTTTTATTAAAAAAAAAAAAAGGCATTTGAAGAAATACTTTCAGATTTGCCAAACCCAAGAGTTTAAACATCCAGCTGGAAAGACTGAAGTATTGTGTTGCTAGTTCTTAGGTTCATAAAAATCAATCTTTCTTCAAGTTTTTACACTTCCTCTGACCTTTCTGGCAATGCATGTATGACGGTTATAAATTAGAAAAACTCAGCTTGCAGTTCATACAGAGTATTCACATGACGATTCTTCACCTTTCTCAGGTGCCCTCCCTACTGTTTCAAGGGTCCCAAACGTGGTGGCATCCGTCTGTCTCTTGCCTGTGAAAGGAGTTGTTGTTACTGGGCTGACTCTTCTCCTCCCACGTGGCGGGTGAGAAATAGTTCAGGTTACTGATACCAAGTTCAGAACTGCATCTGCTTTGGAAACGGTCAGCATGGGAAAGATGTCCGGGTTACGCAGAACAGTTTACACTGGTACATTTTAGGCATGTAGATCACAATCCTGTTAATGTTCTGACAGGGTGGGGCTTTGTTCCCTCAAGTTCCTTGCTGGGTGATGTCAGCTAGAGCAAAGAAGATGAACTTTTACATAAAAATGAGTGCCTGCATAGAGGGATCATCTGTGGCGGTATGAGACATTTGTTCCACCTGTTATTGAAGTTTCAGAATATTTTCACACAATTATACCGGTTTAATTCACTTGTTACTGTACTGAGGTTTTAATATGCATAGTGCATTTTGTTAAGGGGGTTTGCCTGACCCTGGATTTGTCTCTGAATTTTTTCAAAAAAATAGTTCATGAAGTCTCAGAACTTCAATTAAGTTACGAGGTGCTGTGCGTCATCCTAATTGTGTTCTTGTTCATCTTCCCAGTTCTCAACGAATGTAAATACAGAGGCTTCACTGAATTGTAAACTAACACGTTTTATTAATTTATTTTTTTCGGTTGTGCTGAGATACCAGTTCTGAGTTTTGAGCTAGAAAAAAAAGCTTTGCTGTGTTTGTTAACCTTTTCTTTGACAGCTCCTAATGTCACAGAGCTCTAGAACAGAGGGTCTTGAAATTTGCGAATGGAGGGCACACATTTTGGATAGAGGATCGACAGTTGTTTCACAAGCACTAGCTAATGTATGTCACCTAAGTGGTGTGAGGGGTTGTTATTCTTTTTTTTACAGATGGAGAACCATGTGAGAGCACACACCCACAAGCATGAGCTCTCAGCTTTGCTCCTGACTCAGCTGGGCAGGCTTTACACTAGCATCTCAGTTTTCTCAGGACAGCTACTCTCAACCCCAAGCAGAGGTCGGGATGGAAGGGGCAACTCTAGGAAGACATTCCAAGGTCTGTGCAGCATTTAAAACAACATCACCAAAAAACCCCACATCCCCAAACCCAAATTAAGTAACTGAGAGGGCATCTGCGGTTCTGGGTTTGTTCTGCCAGAGCAGATTTTGCCTTGAGCAATCACTGGATAACATCCTAAATTTGAATAGGTATTGCAAAAAATTCAGTTGTACAGTAGAAAGCAAAGGTTGTGATTTTAATATCTTTGATTAGCAGGATCTTTGCTTGATTTCCTGCACTTTGGGATTGACCATTCTTGTGCTTGGAGGAAGACATCCACACTTCACTGGTGTATGACTTGCCTTTGGGATGTCCATGAGGTCCCTAAGACCAGTGAAAAAATCTGGGGCAAGGAATATTTACCATCACTGGAGGAAGGTCAGGTTAGAGAACATTCAATCAAGCTGGACATACAAAAGTCCATGGGACCTGGTGGGGTGCCGCATGGGTGCTGAAGGAACTGCACTGTATCTTTTCAAGGCCACTCTTGAAAGGTTATGGTGATAGGAGATCTCCTCCTAAGGACTGGAAGAAAGCCAATGTCTCTCCTATCTTTGAGAAGGGTAAGAAGGAAGATCTGGGGCACTACAGGATGATCAGCCTCACCTTCAGGCCTGGGAAGATGATGGAGCAAATAATTCTGGAAACCATTGTGAACAGGTGAAGTAGAAGTAGTCAGCATGGATTTATGAAGGAGAAATTAGGCTTGACCAACCTGATAGCCTTCTGCAGAGAGATGACTGGCATGGTGGATGAGGGGAGAGCAGTGGATGTTGTTTATCTCAGCTTTAGCAAAGCTTTTGATACCACCTCCCATAACATTCTCATAGACACAGGTGAAGTGTGAGTGAGGTAAGTAGATGCTAGGGTGGACTAAAAAGACTGAAGCTTGTCCGAACTGCTGGTGCTCAAAGATCAGCGGCACAAAGTTCAGCTAGAGGCAAGTCATGATTTGACACGGAGACCAATACTGTTGAACATCCTTTTTAATGACCTGGATGATGGGGCGTGACGCACCCTTAACAAATCTGCAGCCAGTTCATAATTGGAAGTTAACACACCAGTTGCTTGTCCATTTAGATGGACCTTGACAGGCTGAAGAAATGGGCCGATGGGAACCTCATGAAGTTCAGCAAAGGTGAAGTCCTACCCCTGGGAGGAATAACCCAGCACACCAGTTCAAGCTGGGGATAGACTGACTGGAAAGCAGTTTTGCAGAAAAAGCCCTGGGGGTCTTGGTGGACAACTAGTTGTTGAACCTGCTACGTCCCTGTGACAAGGGAACAGCCTTGTCCCTGTGAATGTGGTCAAACACTAGAACAGGTTACTCGGAGAAGCTGTGGTGTCTCCGTCCTTGGAGGAGATATTTAAAGCTTTAAGTCAACAGGGCCCTAAGGAACCCGACCAAATTTTGAAATTGGATCTAACTTTGAAGTTGGCTTTGTTTTGATGGGGTGAGAGGGAGGTTGAACCAGATGATCTTCAGAGCTTTCATCCAATCTAAGTTATTTTGTAATTCTGTGATTGTGGAACAAATGTTATAAACAGCACTCCTTTCCCTAAAAAACGTCCCGGGGGAAAATCAGGCAATGCTCTTTCATGTTTGTGGGCTGCAACACAAACTAAATCTAATGTTTCTGTAGCTTATAGTTTAATGAAGATTTTCCCAAATGTTGAAAGTATTTGGTCTAAAAATGTAGTTTACCCCAGTGTCATCTTCAATGTTACACAGTTTCTTCGCCGCTTTCTATTGTTTAAGCTGTGCCAAATGCGGTTCAAGTCACGTGGGTTTTTTTTTCCTTTCTCATGGACAATGTGATTTTTTTCTTTTCCCATGTAAATTGTCCTCTTTGGAAGAATGTAGTGTTACATTTCTCAAGGACGCAATCGCTTGAGCTATTATTGCAGTTCCACTTCAACAGGTACAAAGGCACTGCAATACTTCCTTTGTTGATGATATTGCAAACCAAGGTCTCCTCAGTTTTCATTGTGACTTAACTTTAATGGGGTGTAGTGTAGCAGTATTACAAAATTTCCTTTTTGGCACTTTTTTCCCCCCTCCTCAGGGAAGTAGGGTTGATCCTGCTTTTGCCTTCTAACCTGTGAAAATTAAGTCCAGATTATAAATTGACATTCAGTTGATTGAGTTTGAAAAAGATGAGAAAATGCGTATTTATTCTCAGGGCACCCTACTTCTTATATCAAATAGAATTCTTCTCAGTCTTCCATAACGTTGTTGTCTGAATCCATGTAGTCTTAGGAAGTAATATTAGATTTTTGCTTGTGTGCAATTCTCACTCTTGGTTATCTAGATATTTAAGCAGTTTTGCAAAGAAAATTTTGAGAAAAGCTACATTTGTTGAGTCAGAGCCAAGCTTGAGCTGTTTGTTTTAATCCAGAATACCCCAGGTCTGACAAACTTCTAGCCAGTCTAGACTAGGATACCTACTGATATCTTGAACTTGTGTTGATACCTCTGAGGGCTGGATGTAAATGACTAAGAAGGAAGTACTTAAGGTCCTAATGTCCTGTTGATCTTGGTAAAAAGTTAGGTTTATTAGTGTTTCATTGGACTTAGACCAATATGCTTATTATTTTGTTTTGATGGGAAATAACTTCAGTGTTCCTGAGGTACCTGGAGGAAGGGATTGTAAGGACTTTGCTTGGGCTGGATCTATTTTATTCTTAAGATAAGAGAAGCAGAGGAAAGAAAATCTGGGCATGGGGACTCTAGAAGTACTTTATCTGAAATTAAACTAGTAGAGGTGATGAGGATGTTTGGGAAGCAGTAGGTACTAATTTTACCATGAGACATCACCGTGAAGAAACATCAGTTTGTGTAAGACATGATCGGTATTCCTCACACTCTGAATCTCAAGGGTTGTTTGGGGTCATCCACTCTCAGTAAGAAAACTAATCCCCAAGTTTGGCAAATATTAACTCTTTGCCTGTGAAATGTTTTGTGTACTATAAATTCAGCCTTATGCATAACTCTTTGAAGGATCTGGGCCCACATTTGTTACAGTTGAAGCTAATAGGTTCTAACACTTTGGACTGAAAGAAATTTTAAAACCTTTTGAAAACCTAGGAAGCGAGTGAGAAAACCCAACAAAGTACCCACTTTTGTTTAAAGGGAATTGACATCTGGATGTTTTCTGTGCCCTCTCGGACGAGCTAATGATCTGTGGAATGAGCAGGAGACATGCTAAACCTCCTGTCTCAGTCATATAATTTATTTCATCCTACATTCATCTGCACTGATGTCACCCTAGACCATAACCTGTTCTGGTTGTGGACCTTGTAAGTCAATTAATGCTCTTCTGTTGCTATATATAAATATTGTTTTCAGTTTGACCCTTTGAGACACCAGTTTTTTAAAAGATAATATTTAAGAGACAACACATTTTAACATTCCAGTTGGTATTTATGTTAATTTGAGTTCAATTTGTTCCCTGAGTTTTTGAGATCAGCTATTTTTAGCCTGGTTTCCTGAGGAACTGAAGTTTATAGGATGGCTGTATCTATCCATCTGTCTTCCATGGAGATTTCTAAGCTGGTGATCAACCGTCCCGATTTGGTGGAGAGAGTGAGGTCTCAATCCTGTTAAGCCCTGGCAAGTTTCATTAATAGCCTTGGTTTGGTAGAGGAGATGCACACAAATGACTACCCCAGCTAAGGCAAAAGGTGTAAGATGAGCTCAGCAGTTGGGTTGTGTCTGGTTTGGTGGGAAACCAGCTGAGCCATGACCCAGTGCTGTTTCTCGCTCACCGGGTAGCGAGAGAACATGAGCCAGAGCTGAGGTTGCTGTAGCTGGTGGGGGAACTGGAAGCATTTAGGTTGGTTGTGAAACATGGGCTGTGGATTATCATGGTTGGGGGGCTGTGTGAAGATTGTGGACAAGGACCCCATGTTTCTGTGGTGAGGAGAATGTGTGAGTATGCAGCCAGAAGTCTGTAGGGCATCAGTTTTATTGCTCTGAAAACTGTTTGCCTTTAACAAGGGAAGCTATTGTGTGGACACTATTCATGTTCCTGGAAGCCTGCAAAACGTATAGCTTCTTACTCATGTTGGGAGAGGGTTCTTGCACATGGCACACAGGCTTTTATATGGAGAACTTGCACCTACAAAACAAATGAACTCAAAATCCTTTAGAAACAAGTTGGGCTTTGTTTCACCTTAGCCCATATATAAGTGAAGTTAGGAAGTATTTCTCTTTGGGAAACTGGGTACAAGGGAATAAATGGGACCCAGAATTTTGACTATGAATGGTAACGTGATTGTGGAAAAAAGGTCTGAGCTGAGCTCTTAAAGAGTTCTCAAATGCACCACGCCTAGTGATGATTTGAAAAAATAAAGTTTCCTAGCTAAGGTTGTGCCAACAGAGTTTACTGCCAGAATACAAATCTCTGGTTTCAGTGACTGAACGTAAAATATTTATGTACTGAAGTAAAGCAAAGATCTTAGTTTTTTGGAAGGAGTTGGCTTTACCGTCTTTTCTTTGGTATTTAAACACTTCTTGAGAAGCTCAGTGTCTAGATGATCAATAGCTGTAAATACTTGTTAAAGGAAGAACACTTCCTCTATGTGGAAAAATAAATAAATTCCACGCGCTCCTATGAAGGGGGGATTAGCACTAAGAATCATCACATGGCCTCTGCAATTGTGCTCATCGTAAAATATAGGATTTGAGTTTTGTTGAAATGCCTGTCAGCTGTGATATTCTGTTTCATCAGCTGTGTTGCCAGCAAAATCTGTTCAGCTTTTCTCCAAAAGACTTCTATGGGCTTTGCAATGCCTTCTACTTATTTGAATGCCTATAAACAAAAATCACGACATAGGGGTAGAATCTTACATTGCATTTTTCGGTCTCTTTCTCCTGTATGAAACATGCATGCATTTATCTGTCTAATTACAGATAAGCTTGTAGAGGAACTTCCATGACAGGCAGACACTGTGTTTCAATCTGGTTTGGTAAATTGTGTTCTACTTTACAGAAGTTATTTCTCAAGGAACAAGAACCATAGTTTCTGGTTACAACAAACTAGAAAAGCAAGACAAAACTAGGTTTCAGTTCCTCTTCTTTAAAGCTGATTACCTCTTCAATTTTCAGAATCCAAATCAAAAGCCCTGCTTATGAGCCTTAAGTCGGCTTGTGTATCCATTCAACTTGAAGAAGGGCTGGATAATTTGTAATGGAAACTTAAGAGATCACGCAGTAGTCAGCTGGAATGCAGAAAATGAGGTCATGTTTTTTGACCTACAGTTGATTCTGCATTGCCCTGTTCTGTTGCTGAAATGAGTTAGTAAAATTCAAAGCATGTATAGGTTCAAGAATTTGGAGTTCATATCTCTTTTATTTTACTGCTTATTCCTGCAGTTGCATTTGGGATATTTATCCTAATTGACCTTTACGTGTACCTAATGTACATACGCAGATTCTGTAAAGCATTAACAAGTCAGTCTGCTGTGCAGATCTGTCTACAGTAAAGATCTGCCCTTTGTGAGCTTGTCTTGTGGAAAAGATTTTCATTTTTGGTAGTGACAGTACATGAGAAACTGTGTTTTGGATGTGCCGATTCCTACAGTCACTACCTATTCTGTTGTGCCAGGAAAGCTGTTTCAGCAGTGAAGAAGATCAGGAGACTGATTTAATCCAGCCCAATAATAATACCCCTTTTTTTTGGTTGGTTGGTTGGTTTTTTTGTTGTGGTGTTTTTTTGTTTTTTTTTTTTGTCAGACTGGTTTAGCTATGTCAGTTCCTTGAATTGCTTTGCCAGCCAGAGAATTTCAGCCACGTATGTGAAGTTGGTGAGGCTAATCTGTGATGTTGGAACTTGAGAATTAGTGATAGTGGGCTCCAAGGTCCTGATAGCCGTGAGTCTGACTGCCTGTGCTGTCTGTGCTGAGAGTTTGTTCTGTCAGTGCACAGCCTGACTGGTTGAATGACCTACCTCTGGAAGACAGCTCTGCTTGGAAGGTCTCTCCTCCTCGTTTCCTTGGTGTCTTCTCTGGGAGAACATCTAACTGTCCTTCTGCTGGGCCTAGGGGTTGTTACTGGCCTGCCCGGGAGAGCTGAAAGAAGAAAGGGGCTCAGAGAGCTTTGGGTGGGAGAACAGCAGCTGCCTACCCTGAAGTGGCTGTCTGCTTTACAGAGGAAAGGGAGGGAGGCACGGGTGCTCCACAGTGTGGTCTGGTCAGGTTGTGCGTGAGGTGTTTACAGGGTCAAGCAGCTGTCATGGTGCTGTGTTTTGGCGAGAGCAGCACTTCTGGGCCCATGTGCTGTGGTCCACTGTTCTGCTGTAGTCAGTAGCTTGGCAGGAACCAGCGGAGATGAAGGCCAGGCAGCTGCATGGTGTGGGAGAAAGCTGAGTTCCTCATTGCCTGTGTGGATGAAGAGCTTGGTTGTGGAACAGAGTAAAGAGAAGTGTAGAAAATGTTATTTATTGCTTTGTTGTTATTTTTGTTCCTTCTTTCTCCTATCTTAAAAAATACTGTATGCTGTGCTTTCAATTCCATCTTGTTCATGGCTTTAGGCCAAGAGAAACCCATTCGTTCCCATGAAGCATGTTCCTGACAGTTATTTTCAGGAACAGCCACACTGCAGTTCTTGAAGGTACTGAATGTAGCAAAAGGGCACCACTCAGGAAAGGAGGATTACAGTGGAGGAAAGAGTAGGCAGGCAAATATGAGACAAAGCGTTAAATTAGAATGTCTGCCATGAAAACTGTTGGTTCACACACGCCTGTGTAGGATGTACTTCTGCTCCACTGTCATGGTTTAGCCCCAGTCAGCAACTAAGCACCACACAGCTGCTCACTCACCTCCCCCAGTGGGATGGGGAGAGAATCAGAGGAAGAAGTAAGAAAACACATGGGTTGAGATAAGATCACTTTAATAAATGAAAATAAATGAAATAAAATAATGATACTAACACTACTACTAATATGTAATGAAAATACTACTACTGCTACTAATAATGATGATGGTATGTAATGAAAACAGCAATGGAAAAAACCCAACCCTTCCTTGCAGTGAGAGCCAGGATGCGAGAGAGAAGCCCCTGGCCCAACTGCCCCCAACTTACATACCGAGCATGACCTGTCATGGCCTGAAATATCCCTTTGGTCAGTTTGGGTCAGCTGTCCTGATTGTGTTTCTTCCCAGCTTCTTGTAGAGAAGAACACAGGTGCAGTATGAGAAACTGAAAAAGTCCTTGGCTTAATGTAAACATTGCTTGGCGGCAGCCAAAACCATTAGTATGTTGTCAGTGTTCTTCTCAGCACAAATCTAAAATATAGGTTCATACTAGCTACTGTGAAGAAAGTTCTGTCCCAACCAAAACCAGCACATCCACAAAAATTACTTTTTCATTGTAGAAGGTACCTTAGCCTGAAAGGGTGAGGCTGGGCCTTTTGCTTTTGCCTTGTGCCAATTTTAAAACACTTTACTCACCAACAGGTATTAAAAAAATCCATATTGCATTAATAATAGGATTTCTCCCGTTATTTACTTGTGAAAACTCCGTTAACTGAAACTTACATTTAAATGCCTATTTGAAAGTTCATTGGTCAAATTACCAGTGAACCAACTTTGTTTTTTAAAGGACATTGAATATGTTCAACATTTTAGTATTTCCTGGGCTGCTTGATTAAACATTTTTCATGTTTTTATTACAAGAGGATAAATACAGTTACATGCAAATACATTGGCAGTTCCATATGATAGTAGAAGTGCATACCGACTTGCAGGTGCGCGGGAGGAAAATGATGTTTAAAGACATGCTGAGAAACAAGTGCTAAGTATGTACTGATAGTAGCAGTAGGCATTTGCCACAAAGCTTGATGTCATGTCAGCAAGGTATATAGGCTGTGTAAACATTAGCACTTAACACAAAAATGAGCAGGAACAAGGATGACAAGTATGAAAGTTTAATGGTCTTAGTTTGACACTTCCTCACTAATTAACTGTCTAAGCATACCATCCTTACTTTGCTCCACAAAGTAAAGGGACCTTCTAGATTTCGGATTTGATAGCCATCAAATTCAGTGCACTGAACTTCTGTTGATGCGTTTACCTAAACTGTAACGTGGCCCAGGATTCATGTTTGAAGGCCACAGCTACTCTCAGAGCTGGGGAAAAAAAAAATAAAAATCCAGAAATAAATCACATTTCTTTATCAAATGCACCTTGTATCTTACACCTTTCCGGTTCTTTCAGGCTGATTTCTGCTGCTGTGAAGCTGGAGAGGCAGTTGGCAGAGCCGTGCAATGTAAGCAAGAACTTTTGAAGCTATCAATAGCCACTGCTTACATTTAATGTCATTATTCAAATCTTTACCCTCCCTTCCAGGCTTTAAAAAATCCTTTAGATAATCGAAAGCTCAGCTGACAAAATTAATTACATTTTTCTATTACAACACTTGCTGCTACAGGAAGATAAGGAATCAAATATTTCTGTTCATTTTTTAAGAGCTAGGTAATATTTTACCATATCAATAGCTACGTATGCTAAGGTAATTGTAATAAAAATCGAAATTTAATCAAAATAAACCAGGGCATAAAGTAGTTGTATTAAGGAGTCTGAGAAAGAAATCTGTGTTATCTCGGACCCTAAGCTCGGTAGATTGTAACTAGCTGGGAGGTGACTAAAGACACTGCTCTCCTCTGCGGGGTCACATCAGAGGCAGGGCGTTGAAATGGATTGACTGTTGATAGGATTTGCCATACTTGATCATGCTTTCAACTGTGTGCTTCTGTTCTAGCCTATTACAAGCAGGCACACTGGACACAAAGGCTATATTGAAATATAGGTTAGCTTATATATAGAACAGTAGTTAAGAATAGCACTATTTCAGAATTACAGTCAGAAAGTGTAATTTTTATCATCACCTGCAACAATTTTGTATTAGGAAGTTTCTCAAGTATCTTCCAAGTGTTTCTGAAAATTAAGAATAGAATCAACATAAATATGAAGATTGAATAGATATATTTGAAGTATTTGAAGCTTATTCTTCTGCATTAGAGAGTAGATGAGGTACTTTGAAGGGAGAAAATAATAGCACATTGTATTGTTTTCTGAAAAAAAGCCCTGCTGTTCCTTAGTTCTTCCTCCTGGAGAGAATATATATTGCTGGTTAAAGCTTTAAAAGCTGATAGAATGTGTTCAGAATTTTTCAAACTATTTTTGGATTTGCTTTCAAAAAACTACAAGACAGAACTTTAGAGATGATAGCTTAGAGATGATAGGCTTTATTTCTTTCAACTGCCTCACCTTGTCGGTCAGCTTCATCTAGTTCAGGAATTCAAAGAATATCAGCATGGCAAAGCAAGATGGAGTTAGCAGAGCAGTGGGAGAGCAGGTTGGTCTGGTAATGACTCTGAGGTCTTGAACTGGAATGTTATGTTCATGCTGCCTGTCTTGTCCCTGTTTCAGGAGCCTCATCCTCCCTGGGATGACTGTAAGAATTTCTTTAGGAATGACAGCTCTTTTGCATGGAGTGGTGCTCTGTTTTCTGTCCATGAATGGAATGACACCACCACTGCGTTCTGGGTGCATTTTTCCTATGCCTATTCTTCTGTCTTCTGATAGATAGGAGTGGCTTTAAACTGAAAGTGGGTAGATTTAGACTGGATATCAGGAAAAAGTTCTTCACAGAGGGGGTGGTGAAGAACTGGAACAGGTTGCCCAGAGAAGCTGTGGATGCCCCATCCCTGGAAGTGTTCAAGGCCAGGCTGGATGAGGCTTTGAGCAACCTGGTCTAGTGGAAGGTGTCCCTGCCCATGGCAGGGGGGGTGGAACTAGATGATCTTTAAGGTCCCTTCCAACCCACACCATTCCGTGATTCTATGATTCTACATTCGGTGACCCAATTCAGCTGTACTTTTCAAAATAATCAGTAATCTAGAGTAATTTGATGGTGATCCAGATGTATTCAGTCTCTTGAGGCTCAGACCAAGAACCTAAGCTAAAGACACAAGAGCAAGTGACCACCAGTAGAAATGGACGTGCCCCATCAACTCCAACACTGGAAACTGGCAATTTCATCCTAGTGTTGTCAATGGCCACCAACTCCTGGAAGAGCTGCTGTAATACAGATCTGCACCCTGGCCAGAACTGGTGAGGCATTCTAACCCTGCAGCTTTTGCTAAACTGGGAGGTACTTCTGGCTGAAACCAACCCGAGTGATGACAGTGACAAAGCAAAGGATTTCTGACAACTCACTGAAACACCCAGCACATTTAGAGAAAATATGACATTATGTTTTGTGTGCTAGATAAGCAATAGCAAATCTGAGAGGCCGCAATGTGTGTGATCTGCTTATATGAGCACCACAGTCCTTGCAGGATCTAACAAGATAATTAGGTAATAGACTTCCAACAGTTCTTTTGTTATACCTAGTCATGAGAAGAGGGAGAGGTAGCCTAGAGCATGTCAGGAATTGAGAGATAAAAATAAACAGAATATCGAGATGAAATCAGTAGGCCTAGGTTGTTATTGAAAGGAGTGACAGGTCTCACTTAAAGACCAGGTTTCTAAGGACATTGCAGCTCATTCCTGACAAGGAAAAGGGTATCTCTTGTCTCAAATGTTTGTGCTAGTCTGAGGGGGTTTTGTTTGGTTTTAAGAGAACCAAATGTTGTGTAGATGAGAAAAAGGCAGCAGATGCAGAAAGGAGTTACCCATGATTTGCTGTATCTGCTGCCTTTCTGCATCTGCTGCCTTGTCTTACAGAACTTTTAATTTTCAGAGATTGGACAGAAAATACAAATACAATAAGCAGGTTCTGTTACCTGTTTATGATCCTTTTTTCCCCCCACACCTTCTTGCAGGTTTTCTTTTGTCTCATTCTCACTGTTTTCCTTATTGCTATCCCTGTGTTAGCTTTCCATTCAAATCTCATATGCATAATGCAGTATCTCTGCAGGGCCCTTATACTGACTATATTTAAATCTCTTTTTGACTCAGTTCATTGAAAGTGAATCTTCGAATTATATATATATTGGCAATTTGTTCCATTTCACTTAAAGTCTTCATATTTCTTTGTCTAGCTTTAGGTTTTGACTTATTCTAAGATAGCAGGAGCAGCTCTCATTTTGAAAAACTAGAAAGACCTTTGCATGTGTTATCAGACTACAGCTGAATACAGAAGCGCTGTTGAGGCAAACAGGAGCACAACTGAGTTACTGCTCACTGAAGAAAAAAGAATGGCAGTGGTGCTCCAAGACAAAGCTGTTTGGCTTACCATGATAATTTTTCTAGCAAGTAGAGTTGGTTGAATTGATTTACCAGCTGCAGACACAGTAAATGAGGCACAGACCTCCTTGGTTTCAGGGAGGAGGATGAAATTTGCAGTGGCACTTGTGCATGTATTAGAGCAGAGTTCTGGTCTGTAAAAGAAGCAAAGGAATCTGCTCACAGGTCCTGCCCTGTGCTGAAAGCATACAGAAACATGGGGAAATTACAATTGTCACAGTCTGTGGATTGTCCCAACGATATGACTCTACACGTGCATTTGCCTCAGATCATAATAATTCCAAAAAACCCCACCTTTTTTCATAGAAATAATTCATGATTGGAGGTGACTGGTGTCACTAGGTAGCTGTGAAGCGAGCTCTGTCGCTGGCATCTCTAAGTGCTGCGTTTTCAGAACCAGGGTTGTATGTCAAAGTTTGTGTCTGTTAGCTCCTGCCTCATGCCCATCATCTTCCAGCTCCCTATAGCTGCTGCCAGGTCTGACCCTTGATGCCCTCTGGGCACGTTCTCTTGTCGATGGGCCATGTCTCGTCCAACTTGATCGTACTAGCCCAGGAAATCATTCGTCCCGGTCCGTCTGCCCTGTAAGTATTCACACTGCTTAGCTGGTCTGAGCACAGGGGGGCAACTTTCATCCTCTGTAACCCATCCTCTGAAAAACACTAATTCAGAGTAGCCTGGCACTGCTCTCCCTGTTACCTCCTGCTCAGATCACAGCTCTAGATTATTTAGATTCGCTTAATGCCTGGCTGACTGAGCTGTGGCTTCATCTCTCTGCTCAAGGAGTCCTCTGGGAGCTCTGCTCAATGCAGGGAAGACATACTGCAGGCTCTCCAAGCAGCCTCTCTTGTGTTCATGTTGTGTGTTGTAGCTCCTCAGGGATTCATCTGCAATGGTGGAGCATTACATCAGTGACTTAAAACATCCTGATGTTATGTATAGATCACTTAATTGCATTTGAATGCCTGATGTTTACAGGCTTAAGAGCTGTTTCCCTTTTGCAAAACCGCCAGTCCAAAAGAGGTATTTTCGAAGTGATTTTTTTTTTAAATGTATGTTGGATCATACCCACTGTTGGAATAGTACCATTTGTTTCAAAAGTTACTGCACATAGTGGAGCCTTTCTCAAGAGCTGTATGAAAAGATGATACTTTGTTCTGATCTGAAGTTGGATCACTTGGAGAAATACTTTCTGCATGAAGTGAAGAATTGTTCTGCATCAACAAGGGAAACGAGTTAAGAGGAGAAATTTTTTTTCAATCTCTCTTAATCCATTACACAAAAAGGAGCATTTATTTCAGTCCAAAAGTATAAGATCTAGTCAGTAGATTATGTGAGTTTTGTTGTTTATCCACGAAAAGCCTCGAGGGGAAAAATGTGATAGTGAATGCTTGTTGGTGAGATCCTTTTCTCTTGGAAAACTGAGTCAGAACCTAAAGTACAGTGGCATTTTCTTCTACTTGTGAATTTGGTTTTACCAAAGGTTAGTAACAAAAATGTCTTTGCAGACATGAAAGAATTTCAAGAACTTGCAGCAGCAGGTTGTAGTAGGCAGGAATGTGACTGCTGCCTTAAATGCAATGGTGTACTTAAAAAAAACACACCCCAAAGTGGAGAATTGTTTTCTCTCAAGCACAACAGAATTAAATTTGTTAATGAGTTAATGATACGACCAAAAATCTCACGAGTCTGGCTGAAGCAGAAGCTGGTGTTGACCTTAGTGTAAAGATACAGCAGTGCTGAAAGTGTTCCAGGCAGGATAAATTCCCACTTAGTCAGAAGCAAATTTAAGGGGAGGGGGAGGTTGGAAGGACAGATATATAAATAATTGCCTCCCCATCTGGAATTTCCTCTTGGTTCGTGGCCAGCTGGAGGAGTGGATGTCTTGAGGCAGGACAGCGTGTGGTAGATTTTCTCATCATTAACAGTCAAGAAAGTTTGTCCTTCGTCTTTGTGTTAAGTGAGCAAAGATGTTGAACGGTTAAAAACTGCACTGTCCACGAGTGCGTTCTGTTTATGCACCAAACCGCATCTTTTAAGTGCATTATCTGAAAATTAGTCATTAAAAATTGTTACCTCTGACAGGAAGGAGGCGTATTTCATCAGCAGTGTTGCCTTACATATGCAAGACCTATTTTACTACCTATTTAAATAACTATGTAGTATAATATTGATATCACAGACTTTCTTAAATGCTGATGTGCTGCATGGGCATAAACGCGGCCGTGCTGGTGACTCCGTAAAACTCAGAGGCCTCTGATATTAGGGATGGGTGCTGCTGGACCAGGGCCCAGGGAGCAGGTTCTCCCATAGCTCCAAAATGAATACAAATAATTTTTAATTTAAAATAAACCAATCCTTGCTGTCATTTTCTTTTGGTGCAAGTCGGAGGAATTTCGGGCTCGGTGTGTGGTGGGTTATAGGGGCAACTGTGTCCAGCCTGTGTGATCCCAAGAGGCACCTCGAGCCTTGTCCTCCATA
>NW_010249258.1:7790-45604 GCF_000690775.1 Eurypyga helias | reverse complement strand
CGGCTGTGTGGTGCTTAGTAGCTGACTGGGACTAAACCACAACACCCTGCCAAGGCTTGTCCACAGCTTGCAGGGGGATGGGGGGACCGTGGAGCTGGCTGCTCCTTGGTGTGCCTTCTGCGGCCTCGCTGCTGACTTCTTCCAGGCATTTCTCTCTGCTAGATATCTCAAGCATGGCCAAAGGAGTGGTTATGGTTTTCCTTGTATAATGCATGGTGGGAGTAGGAAGGATTGAGGTTGTTTTCTGTTGTCACACGGTGCTTTTAGTGCCAGGATGCCTGCTCGGGCTCCCTTCAATTCCTCTGGGTCAATGTCTGACTTTCTCCTGAGCCATTTCTCTTTAATCCTCCCTGTAACCTTCAGGAAGAAGTTGTCTTTCTCCTCCATTACTCACCTCCTCCACACCCTTTAAATGAAAACTCATCCACTGGCTTTCCATCCCTAGCAGAACAAAGAGAAAATTAAGGGACTTAATTACTTAAGATGTGCTGCAGTAAATACAGAGATCATAGATAGCAGAATTGAACTTTGGTGAGTGAAAACCTTGTATTTCTTGTGTGGAAAAATTGATACCACATGGATCTCAAATAAAGCAAATTAAAAGAGATCAGTGATTTTCATGAGCACTACTGTTTGCTGCTAATCAAAGCTGCTATTTTAGAAAAAACTCGGATTGTGCTCATTAAACAGGTTACTTCCTACGTGGCAAGACACTTGTATCTTCAGTAAACATTCATATTCCTTGTTCAGTTTACTATTGCCAAAACCCCATGAATTCTGTGTAACAAAAAATAGAACCTGCGCCACAATGCTGCATATTTAAACATTGTGGTGTGACATAACCCAAAACAAGTAATGAACAAGAGGTGTGATGAGTGATTACCTCACAGCAAACCTTTGCCTTCCCCATTGTTGGGTTTACGGGAATAGGAATAATGACCATTTTGGCCACAGATAAGGCGCTTATTGCCATGAGAAAAGACCCTCTGTATATTGCTGTCTTGCGTTACGACTCCCTGTAAGGCATAATGCATGCACAAGATCCCTACATAAGGAACACACACTTTGTTGCAGATTTATGCAGTAATTTTATCTGTGCTTAGCATCCTTCTGTTGTTAATTGTAATTATTAAGGTATGTGAGCCATAGCTGCCATTCCTACAGGCAGCAGTCCCCCATCTCCGCAGTGGCAGCATCCCTTTAGCAGCAAGCTCAGACTTCCAGGTTTCTTCAGCTCATCCTGTTCTTTCCATCCCATCTTTGCCTTCCCCTTCTTTCAGCAATCCTATCTTTGCCCGGTCGGCTGCCCGCTGCTGGATCTCAGCCTAGATATGGGTGGTGGTATAATGCAGTTTGCCAGTACTGCATTGCAAACCATATTTGAAATGATTTTCCATGGCCTCTTTTCTGTTGCTTCCAGGTCCCAACTATCCATGTGTGGGATAAGCAGCAATTTTTTTTCAGGTTATCCTTGAGGAGTCACTAGTTTTTTTGCAAGTTGTTTTCAGGTCAGATTAGGTTTCTTTCAAAGATATCATACGCTTTTTAAGGAGTGATTTAAAAACAGAAGGTCCTAAGTAATTTATAGTGTTCTTCCTTCCACGGAAAACTGCACCAAAACAAAGTTGCTTAAGCTTTTGGTTTTCTTCTGAAATTGTAGACCTTGTGTATTGCAACTTACCTTGGGTACTCCAGAGTCCTGTTGATGGGTGTGTATCAAGATATTCTGCCAATGAAAACATCAATGAAGATACATGCCATTCAGAAACATTTGTATGTGAGAGAAGTACTGAGGAAGTTTTCTTGAGCCTACAGGAGAAGTCACAAATGGTGCTGCAGAAGAAGCAAAAGACGACTGTAGACATGATTGGCCTCTGTATGCAGGAAGCACTAGCCAGCTTCCCTGTCTTTCAGGTTCTAACCGAGTAGAAAAATGAGTAATACTGTGAAAATCAGAGGAATAATGGTTAGCATCCTCACTGGTGCTCATTTATCTGTTGGAATAAGGGCTGCAGGTCTGTCAAGCTTTCAAGGCCATACTTGGTATTGATAAACAAAAAAATTGTCTTTTTGAACATCAGTGGATATCAACAACCGATGCTCCATGAGCCTAATCAAATCCAGAGGTATTCGGTATTTCCCTCTCTTTCCCCTGGATGTTGTGGCGCATTCGGAGCGCAGAACCGCCTCTTGGGAATGAGCCAGCCTGGCTCCATAAACCTGGTGAATGGTCCAGTCTCCATTTCTCCCAGACCTTTGTCTCCTGGCCCCTGTCGTGGATATCTGTGTAGGAAGTGTCTTTGCAGTGGGACACCGTGCCCTTTGGTGGAGCATATCGCGAGACCGTGAGAGGTAATTTTAGCTCAAACAATGGCCTCTTCTGTTGCCAATCTGATAGCAGCCATCCTGGTTTACGAAGATCGCTATCTGTTTTATGCTTTGTGTGCTCTCAGTCTTTTGCACGTTAAAAATCAAATACTGTTTATATAAAGAAACAAAGTGGAAAAAACAGTTTCATCCCTCTTGAGAACTTGTCAATTTATGTTATTCAATGTCATATGTTTTTCCTGCCTGCGATCATCTTTTGCTCCGTGAGCTTGCGGGGGAAGCGCTGTGCGGCATCTTGCGGAGAGGAAGCTGCTCGTTCACCACCCTGACCTCGGAGCATCTCCTGGCAGCCCATCCTCAGCCTGCTTCCTACGGCTTTTCCCATTGCAGAGCCCTTCCTCTGGGGACCGATCACACTCGGCTGATGTGGCTTCTGCCTTGGGATGCATAAAGCCTGCTCAGTCTCCGCACAGCCGGGGTGAGTTTAGAAGCTGTTTGCCGAGCAGCATCAGCGTAGCAGCTTCTTTCCTTTGATGCGGAGCAGTGAGGATGAGTTCCCAACCACAGGGATGCAGCCCCCGGCGTTCTTGCCACCCACCTCTGGCTGGGTGTTTGGCGTTAGGACAAGCTGCTGTGAGCCAGATGGCCTTCCCTCCCCCATCAGCTCCAGCTCAGGGTGGAGAAACACTGGTGGCATGAGGCAGTGAAGAGCAAGGATGGTAATCCGGAGAGGTACCGTGTGATCAGGGGTCTCTGGACACCTCAGCCAGGTCCTAGGCTGCAATCTTATCAAACCCAAATTCTCTTAACCCTGCAGCCCATGCTACTGTATCTACAAAGCATCCATTGCCTATTTGTGAGAATAAAGGCCTCCAAAATCGTATTTGTATGATTAAAGTCAGTCCGACCCAGTAGCGTGCAGATACTCTTGCCCACTCCCACCACCCGCGATACTCTGAAGGGTAGCCAGAGGCACTTTCTGCTTGTACTGCAGAAACAACTGGTGAGCAGAAGCCGCCTCGTGCTTTTGCACCATCTTTTAGTAATTAAAGGCCAATCTTACAGCTGCCTTAAATGGCAAAATGGAAGCTAGCCCTGCCATCTTCAGGCTTTTTTTTTTTTTTTAATTAAATAGATTACAATGCAGCATGCCTTGAAAATCCCCTTTTCAAATACATTCTTTTCTATTTGACTGCTTAGTATGTATCCCATAGTCATAATACATGTTGATACACTGACAGCTTTAGATTTTTACGTGATACATGAGAATATTTTGCCAGTGTGAAGCAATGGCGTCTATGTTACAGGTCTGGTAATTTGGGGCCTCATATTGCATTCCTATCAGTAAGGGCACAACATTCTTTCGCTCTTTTAACAGAGGAAATTAAATCTAAAAGTCTTTACGTTTCAGATATTGAAAGATGGTAAAAGTCTACTGTGAATTGCCTCAGAAAAAAAAAAATCCACACCCAGTCCTTTTTTCATAGAGCATAATTATTTAGATATCTGAACTCATTTCGTGTTGGACAAAGACTGCAGGATCAGCTTTACAGTCCCTCGTTTCAGAGTCTGCCGCAGGATCAAGGTGTGATGTGATGAAATCAAGAGAAAGAGCAGCTCCCACTGCCTTATTCTTTTTTCGGGAGGGGGACACTCTGTTGCTCAAGCAGCACTTGATATTTGGTGCGGTCTATTCCTCACCTCTCCATGCCAAGAACAAATTGTCAAAGATTTCTCAGCCTTCACTGTGCTATCGCTCAACACGATTGATCTCACAACAGTATGTGGTTTCTCATTATTTTCTTCAGTACTCTTAAGAAGGTCTGTAGGAGAGGTGGATTTACTGGAATGGCGGCTAAGTAGTTTAACTTAATCCTGAATAAACAAACAGATGCTCTCACCAAGGGCCTGGCATCTGGGGCTGTCAACATTTATTACTGCAAGGCTCAGAAGAGATAAAATTATCATTAGCCTTCACAGAAAGACCATGGATACACGTTTTGAAAGGAATGTACTCCAAGCCGCAAGTTAGCCCCTCCGAGAAACTAGTTTAGATTATTTTGATGCCCGTATTAGTAATGACACAACCAAAACGCTCCTTTCTTCACTTGATTTGTGCTTCAAAGCTTGCAATTTTACGTGTTTGTGGCTCTTCCCTGCGGGCCAAGGCTGAAATAGGGGTGTGTTTGCAATTGTACGTTATGTGCGTTTACAGTCTGCGTATCCTGCCATGAGTTTATACTCGGTTTTTACTACAGCTTCTGCTGGTTTCTTCTAAAAACATCTCCGTTAAGGAAACCATGTCGTTCAGTAATTAGCTGAGGTTTGGTAGGGAGCAGCCATATGGCAGCGTGCTGCTGTCGATAAGCAGGCTGGAGTGCAGTGCTTGTGGACTGCCAGGTCCAGGGGACTCTTACTACATCTGACTGGGTAAAATACCAGGGTCTAGGACTATTCAAGCTTTCAGACCATCAGTTTTAAACCTGTATTCATCAAAACCTCTAAATCCACAGCTACATGCTTTCTTTAATGTAATAAGGTGGTAGGTTTGTTTTCCCTGTGATCTTTGTTCTTATCAGTGGTTTCAGTGGAGAACTTCAAACCCAGATTTCATCCCACAGAAAGGTATTTTAGCAAAATTTGCATAAGTAATTGAAAGTGAATTTGTAATTAAAATGATACGTTTAAAATGGACTCTAAGCTAAGTATTTCTCTCAGGGGGAACACCTCCTCCCCCCCTCCCAGCCCCAACAATACTTGGATTTCAGTGGGTGGACTAATACTCCTTATAAGCCTGGGCTTAAGAGTCACACTGCCGTTCCTGTGAGAGAGAAAATGTTTTCTGAAGAAATTTCTTTTCCTCCAACCCGTATGATCTCCCTCTTTTATAGTAAAGCTAATCTTTTCGGGACTCTACCAGGAAACCTCTTGCAGAAGGATTGTTGACTGCTGTGGCTGGTGCCACACATGGCATGCTGCAGCCTGGGTCAGAAAGCTGCACTTTGTGCTTTGCATGTGAAAGCCAAATACTCAGTGGAACTTTAGGCCATCCCAAGGTCTCATCTCCTATTTATAGCTCTACTTCCCTAAAAAAAGCATTTATGTACATCTCAAAGCAGTTCTGTCCTCCTGAAAGGTTGGAGAGTCATGTGTGATATATTCAAATTATGATTTACAGTGAAGTAGTAACACATTAGCTGAACGGGTTTCAGAAGGGTAGAGTTAGCCACAAGAGGGAAGGGTGACTTTCTGGTCAAGCTTATCATGAACAACTATGCTTGATAGACTGGAAAGTATTTTTATTAAGAATTCTTCACCAAGATTAGGCATGGTTATCTTTTGAGACAGCATCTGTAGTGGGAGTCTTAAGTACTGGAAAATGGATGGAACTCAAAAATGTCTCAGTGCATCAGTAGACTTTGGTTCTTGATTTCCGATAAAATTGAAATTAAGATTTGTTTCTGAATTATTTATTTCAAAGCATGATCATAGAACACAAGATTTTTAATTAAGCAAATCAGAACAATTTGGGCAAAACATTTGGAAACTGTGTGAAATTTTCTCCCAACATCTTCCAAGAGCTCTCCAGTCTGCATTGCTTCTGTCTTCTTCTTACTCACAGTTGGCAGCACCTTCTGCCAGAGGTAGTTGAATTAAAGTCAATAGGCTAGATTATGTCCTGAGGACTTGACCCACAGTAATTGTGGTATGTTGCTGAGCAACCTCGCAGGACTCCCAAGGAATGAACTGTGCTTAAGGATCCACAATTTCCTCATTTTTTTTCAAGGGTTTTAGCAATTTGTTGCCAGTAAACTGCTTCTGCTTAGCTTCTTTTCCAGTGCTTGTTCAGTTCTAAACCTTAACTGTTCTCCAGCTACCTGTCCTAGGGAGAAGCAAATAGGGGCCTCTCCCTGGGTCCCCCACACAGTTGTCTTCCAGCAAGGAGCAGAAAGGGGCTGTCTACAGCTCTTGTTCAGAAAGAAGCCCACCATCCCAAAATCAGTCTTGAAAGGATTGAGCTACTCTTTAGTTGTAAAAAGACAAATTACAGTCCGGCTTAACATTTTGATAAAAAAAAGACTTTTTTTTTTTGCATGTATACCAAGGCAAGCAACTTTTTAGTTTACTTTGAGCAAGTTATTTGCATGAAGTTCATATTCCGTCATTCTTTGTGTTCCGAGCTGAAAAGAGAGACAGTTCTTTCAAGGCCAGATGTACCGCTGAGCTTTGTGAGGGAAATAATTATTTTCAGAATAGAGTGACTTTTATTGCAATTCGGTGTGTCTGCAGGGAGAGGGGAGCTATTCCAACATAGTTTATTTTTCACTACCTCTTCCCATTAACTTCTCTGTATAAAGAGGGCATCTGTTCTGGCATTCTTCAGGAGCTGTGCCACCACTATTTAAACTGGATGCTCGTTCTGTCAGGAGAACAGGTTGTAGAGCAAACCAGCACCATGATTAGACATGCAAAATGGTGCAGAGTTATGTGCATTTGTCCCCAGGCACAAATCAGTATTATAAATAGGTTGCAGGAAAATCTTTTTATTTCTGCAGATAGTAAGCAAAGATTTTTTTTAGGTTTTCTTCCTGGACTGAACTGGTAGGCAGAAAAATGGTTTGACAGTGGGGCCTTAAACGTTTTAAAATAACGTTGCAGCAAATCCATGATGTATGCTGTTAATATACAGGGAGGAAACCAAACCTCTGTAATATTAATGTTCTTACTTTTTGTGTGAATTATATCAGTTAGGACCTGTAAGTAGTGACAGCTGTGAAGCTGCTTTTCCATTCCGTTGATGTGCAGAATTTCATGTCTCTTGTCTCTGCGCAAGCTGCGTGAACTTGCAAGAGGTTTGTAGCTTGTAAGAGTAGGTTTTCAAAAATAGTTGCTTTGATGATGGGTATGAAGTTTGTACCTGCAGAAGGTGAAATTTCTCCTTTGATGTCTTCCCCATGAGAAGCAGTACCATTAGACTGCTCCAGATGTGGCTTAGTAGTCTTGGGGGCCATCAGTATGTGATTTTTACTCGACAGCTCACTTTCTGCAGGTATCGAGTCACCTGTTGGTGTTGAAGAAATCCCAGGAAGAACCTTTCCCACAAAAAAGGCTTGAAATATATAAAGAGGAGTTCAGGATACTTTTTGTTTACTGATGTTAGAATTTCATAAAGAAATTATTGCTCCGTCTGCTTGCTTTTTCTTTGCAAAATCCTTTTGTATTTCTTGACTTTGATAAAGTGGAAGCTAATAGACAACAGAATGAAATGAAATTATGGTAAAGGTAGAAAGAGGAATTTTAGGCTCTTGATGTTAGCAAATTCCTCTCCTTGACAGGGTAGAGGCAGGGACTGCAAAAACACAGATAGTAGGAATGAACTGTAATTAGCTAGCTGTATTGAGGGAAGATTTGGGTTTTCTGCCACTGAACAAGTCGCTGGAAGCTGAGCATGTGGAAGATGCTGCTCGCTGCTCTGATCTCCCGCTGAAGCAGCACTGTCCTTCCAAACTACAAACTGCTGCGATTCTGTTCAGCAGTTGGCTGTTAATCATTACGGACTCTTATCGGGTTTGGGTTTGGGAATCTGTAAATAATCAAACCGGGTTTATCTTTAGCTTTGTGTACCAGTTGGTCAGTTATCCCTACTGTCAGAAAATACGGAGTAGTTGGCCCAGCGCTTGGCAGCAACCGGCTATCTCATTCCACAGATATCTGCTTAAACAGGGAGGATGGTCTTTTTAAATGGGTGCAGTGTGAGACTGTATGTCCACCTGTGTAGTGGGAGGAGGGAAGGAGGTGACAGGTCATTGCTCAACTTGAGAATCTGTTTACTTAGTCCATCCTAGTATTAGTACACTTGAGACAAATACTTGGAAATTAACCTCTGCTTGCAGGCTCCCCACAGGCTTTTTGCTGCTGAGGTGCTTCTTAAACTAGGCTCATTGTTACACTCTGTAGAAAACAAAAAGCCAGCATGACGTGATGCAGAATCATGGATGACAAGCAGAAGCTGCAAGCGTGGGCCTTCCATCATGACACCTACAAGAAAGCTGGAGGGGGATTTTTTTTACAAGGGCCTGTAGTGACAGGACAAGGGGTAATGGGTTTAAATTGAAAGCAGGGAGGTTTAGATTGGACATCAGGAAGAAGTTCTTCATGGAGAGGGTGGTGAGGCACTGGAACAGGTTGCCCAGAGAAGCTGTGGATGCCCCATCCCTGGAAGTGTTCAAGGCCAGGCTGCATGAGGCTTTGAGCAACCTGGTCTAGTGGAAGGTGTCCCTGCCCATGGCAGGGGGATTGGACCTAGATGATCCTTAAGGTCCCTTCCAACCCCAAACTGTACCTTGATCCTATGAAGATGCCCAGCAGGTCTTGCAAGGCTGCATTTCATCTGTGTTTGGCATTAAGGAAATACCACTGGAATGTTGTGGCTGGTTTTGGTGCACAGCATGGAAGAAGATGGCTGATTAATTTGCAGACATAGCAGAAAAGAGCTTCAAGAGTGAATAAAAGGAAGGGATTAAAAAAAAGCTTACTGTGAAAAACAGGAGGTCGTTTAGGAGACAAAGCTTGAAGTGATGTTTGGGTTGTGTTAATAAAGGAAAGGACACAGCATGAAGCATTACACTGCAGCGAAGGAGAGAAGGTGCTGGCGTGTAGCTGAAGTACAAGCAGCAGGTGGACCTATCCTAAATGTTGCACAGGGATTGCTCAACAGCAAGATCAGAGGTAAAAATGAGGATTTGAGACCCCTGTAGAAAGATGCTGGAATTGGATGTTATTCCAGCCATCCATCACGATTTCTCCTTACACCTGTTGGAAATCTGTTGCCATCACTCTGAAATGAACCAAACCTTTTCCAACCAGCCTCAGTTTATCAGAAGTCCACAATTACATCCATAAATTCTCTTCCATGTTTGCTTGGCAGAACTCCTCTGGGTCTTCTGGCTTCTGCAAGCTTAAAATAATTAATTGGTTTCTTGCTTCCAAGACTTCAGTCAAGCTGAGATTCACTGAATTGTGATACCACCAGATACTGAAGTGTGAACCCATCTGCTCACCATGCAGAGCAGAAATAAAGGAAAGTAGAATTTTTTTCTACTTTTTCTAAAGTAGAAAGTAGAAAGTACTAAGGTAAAAGCTTGGCAGCTGAAGAATATTGGCAGCTAAAGCCTCCTTGGTGGTATTTCTTCTCATGTCCATTCTTCCATGTACATAGGTCCTTTCTACCAGCCCTTTTTTTTCAGACTTCGAACATTTCAGGGGAGATAACTGGAGGAGCAGTATAAGTCATAATCCAGCACTTCTGCAAAAAAACAGAATGCTGTTAAAGTAGCTGAATTTATACAGTTTGCAGAGTGATATAAATTATTGTTGGCCATATTGGCTGGAAGCAGATGGTGATTGTCCCCCTGAAATCTGCTTCTGGCTGCTGGTTTTGGAGACCTTTCTTGGAGGCCAAGTTATTTTTTTCATCAAAAAATCACTTCAGAAACTGCTGTCTCCTACTCACAGCACAGTATGCATATCAGCATACTGTCAAATCACACCTTGCTATGGATGGCAGTCTCTTAAGGCCACGGAGCTTATTAACAAAATAATTTGCATAAAGTAATAAGGGCACTTAAACCTAAGGGTGTGGGGAAACGTGTGTTTTGTCGCAGCCATTCTGAATTTCTTTCCGATTCAGGTAGTTTCCAAATTGCTTAACACTAAAGTGCTGACATCTTTTTGTTTTCTTTAACTCTGCCTACATTGCCAGGAGAGGCAGGGAGAAGGTTGTATTTTATTGGCGCCTCCCCTGTGACTTTGCCACAGAAACATTTTATAAGTTACACCTATTCTTCTCCCACTGTCTGAGATATAAATGTGTTAGGCTACCTGTGCAAAGGTCTGAGTCAGAAGCACCCCTGAAGCAGAATGCGATGGCTCTGCACTGGTACACTGGTTTTAGCGCTGTGGTCAAGGAGGATTTCAAGGGCATGTTCATCATTCATGAAGATCTCTGAATCTGAAGAAGTTCACTTTAGAGGAAAACTTTTACTCTATTAATAAAGTAACAGACAGCTTTCTATCTTGTAGTGCTTTTTTTGTGGCGTTTATTAATCTCAAAACATTTTTTGAATTCCCCTACTTTTTTTGACTTGATACTTTTAACTAGTGTGTTTTAAACTCAGGCCACTATTAAAGCAAACTAACCTTCCACATATAGGTGAATCCTTTCCTCAAACTTCTACGCTGCATGAAACCGAGCTATGAATGACACAATACATTCCACTACTTATACTACTAAAACTGGAAATAAAGATGGTAATGTAGTTATCTCTGTGATAGGTCTTGGTCGTTGGTGTGACTTTTAAATAATGAATAAAGTATGACCAACTGAATTCATGGCATCCTGTTATTGCAGTGATAATCATGAATAGGAAGTGTGGTTTCTCTCTCATTGTTATATACAGAAAATAAATGGAAGGTGTTGTCATTTTTTGTCACTAGATTTTCATAGAACTATAGAGTGGTTTGGGTTGGAAGGGACCTTAAAGATCATCTAGTTCCAACCCCCCTGCCATGGGCAGGGACACCTTCCACTAGACCAGGTTGCTCAAAGCCTCATCCAGCCTGGCCTTGAACACTTCCAGGGATGGGGCATCCACAGCTTCTCGGGGCAACCTGTTCTAGTGCCTCACCACCCTCTCCAGGAAGAATTTCTTCCTGATATCTAATCTAAATCTCCGAGCTCTCGATTTAAACCCGTTACTCCTTGTTCTGTTACTACATGCATTTTGCAGTACAATAACATGTACACTAATGGAGTAAGGAGTAGAAAGGCAGATTTTGGTTAAAACCCTCCCTGATACACCAGAAAAACTTAGACTGCTAGTAGTTTAGCATGTGGCCCAGAAGAGACTTCATGTCTCTTCAAACAAAAACAAATACAGCAGAAAGCAATGATGCCTCACCTGGGAATGCTCTGAAAGACATGGTTCAGTGAAAAAACTCTAGTAGAAGTTAAAAATTTTTGTAGAAGCTCTGTACAGTGTAATCAGAATTGATGAACATTTATGTGCCAGTATAACTGGATGTGAGAGAAAAAAATATTATGATTTTCTACTCTTCTGTTTTCAGTAAAAACAGACAAAGTTAAGATCAACAGAGGGAGGTGCATGAGTGACCCTATAGACAGCACTAGGCATGTTATGGAAGCCAGGCTTTTGATTTGGAAGGTAATCAGATGTTTATGAGTTTGGGTAAGAGTAAAGTCCTGTAAATTAGGAATAAAATGAATCTTTAAATTAATAATGGGCTACAGTTAGCACACAGTGAGTGTTAAGACGTAACCAGAATTTTGTAATGATTGTCTGCTGATGTAAAAACCAGTAAAGGAAGAAGAAAGTGTGGCGTTTTAAAACGTACAGCTTTATCCTGGAATTCCGCCTTTATCTGTTGTACATTTTAGAAACATTGCCTTTACTTAGGAACTTGCACATTAAGCCCTTTGACCTGCAGATTAGCTACTGCTTGAGACACTGGAAAAACACAGAGGCAAAAGAAAACAGAAGAATCTGCTGTTTTCACTTGCCACAGTGTGAGTTCTGGTGCATGTAGGGTGTCTGTCAGTTGAATACTTTTTGCATTACTCTATGGATCGTCATCTTGCAATGCACATGACTGCTGCATCCGACAGCATAGTGTAGCCTAGTTAGATGTGAAAATAGCAGTAGCACTATGTTGCAGCAGCAAACTCTGCACAAAAGGTTTTATCCTCCTCAGCAGAGAACATCCATCAGCCCACACCTCTGCGTTGCTAGTAGTACATCTCTTCGGGTACCCTAGTTAGCTGGGCATCACGTAGGTGTCACACAGATGTATCTTTATGTTGAACTGGCAGTGACTATAGTCACTATCTCCCAGTCATACAGGAAAATGAAAAGGCAGTTAATTCCAGTGGTAAGTTTACTGGTTGACTAACCCTGCAGGATCCCTAATCCTGAGAGTCAGTGTAGCTCCCAGCTATTTAGTTCATGTAATAAGCTGTATTAACTTCTCTTATCTTTTATGTGAACAGGCCGCTGTTAGTCTCAAATGCTGTGTGGAGTACTGGCAGTTCAGACTGAGAACCTCTTTGTTCTTTTGGTAATGACTTGATTTTGATATTAATGAATGTAGATGTGATGAGTAGTCTCCGCAAGGATTTTGACCACATGAACTACTCATCTTGGGAATACACTTCCCCAAAAAGGTAGCTTTCTGTCTGTATTCCTGTATTTGTCTTGACCGTTCCTACGTGCCACTTTGTACAGAGCATGAACAACACCTTTGCTCCTGCTGGGCTGGGGGAGGGAAACGGCACCTTGCACAAATAACATGTTGAGGTCAGATGGTACGAAGAAAAGGAAGCGAGTTTGTTTTTTGAAAGATGGTTGCCTAGATTTGTGGACCTAAAGAGTTAAATGAATGTGACTGCATATCCTGGGTGTTCCTTCCCCAACTCAGTTATCTGTAGCTCTCATTGCCTTCACTGACAACTGATTCTGATATTGCTCCAATTTTATGTGAATTCTGAATTCCAAACTAAGACACCTTCTTCTGAAATCTTGTCTGAGTTGCTCTGATTTTACTGTATCCTCCCTGCTCTGCTTTCACCGTCTTTGTAGGGGAGGTATTTCTACAAAACATGAACTTTCTATGCTGAAAATTGGGTTGTTCTCCCCAGTGCACTGTTGAAATTTCCTTTTGCACCCCATTATCTGTCTCTGCACCAATTGCAATGGAAGATAGAGGCACTGTGCTTTCCATTTTTACAAGCTTGCAGTAATGCTATTGCTTAGGGGCATGTTGTGAAAGGCTTAGCACATCCTTGTTCAGTGCATTCTGCAGCAGAGACACATTCACTCCAAGTGTAAGCTTTGGTCTGGAGTTTAAATATAGCACAAATATTCAGAAGGATTTTTCGCTTCTCATGCCCTCCTACCCTCAAGCAATCCTCTTGGATGGTGTTGCTTTCCAGATGTTCTTATGAGAAGCAGAGGGGAATCACTGAGGTTTGCACAATGGGAGATAAGTTGTGGGGGTTTTTCCATTAGCTCTGCCAGGCAACCTTGAGTGTGAGATCCCAACAAGTTAGATTGACTTCCAAAGTGGGATGAAGGAGAGTGGACAAATATTCTGTCAATAACAGAAGTTATTGATGTTGCTGGCTTGTTCTGTAAGTTGTTTTGATTATTGCTGTTCCCCATGCAAACGATAACCACTGGTGTAAAGGTGAAGACTGTAAGGAAAGAGGCATCTGTAGACTCTGTAGGTCATTTCATATTATGGATTTCCAACTGAATTTCAATGTACAGCTAAATATAAATGTGAAGATTCAGTTATGCCAGTCCTGAGCCTTTAAGGCATGAATCCACATCTAGCAGTTCAGTGGCAGGCTGCAGGCATCAAAAGTTGTTCTGCTGTCTCTGAGGTCTTTGAAGGAAGGAGTGGAATACTAATAATGGAAACGGGACAAATCCCTTCAGAGCCAAGGAGTTATTGGGTTCCATTTCTAGCAATTTCACTCTCTGAAAAGCTGGACCCTTTCCTTTTGGAATACATGACGTACCCTGATTGTCAGAAAAAGTCTGCTAAACCAAAACTCCTGTGGCCTGGTTTCTTTCTCTTTGCAGTTGGCAGAGGTGTGATGGAGAGCTTGCTGACCTGCGCCATCCTGGCTCATTCCTTTTGCTGTCTCATGAGCTTGTACAGAGACTGAATTGTTGCTTTGCTCGTCTTGAGTTTTTCTCTGACTCCACCTACTTCCTGAGGTCATTGAAGAAGTATTCCTGGTGGTATTCCACAATAGTAGGATCTGAGCTGATAATACAACACACTCATACATTTTTTTGTTGCCTTTTATAGTGCAGAAAGGTGTGCCAAGCACCTCCCAAAACAGAAGAGGCAGTGTAAGACTTTTCAGTCTGATTTTAACCATAATTAAAGTAGGTCAGAGACAAAATATGTACTCAGAACAGAGAGAAAGGGCCCTGACTTGCTGGTGTAAATTTTTAGCTTATTAGGAAATGAAAAATGCATGTCTTCGACTCTCTTTTTTATGGATATTGTGGTAAAAATGGCCATTCCAGAGACATAGGCTAGGTGGGAACAGTCTACGTGAAGAAGAGTGAAAAAGGTAAAGCAGAAGCTGAGAGAAAATGAGCATATGAGATGTTGCAGATAGAATTAATAATGTACTCGTGTCAGTAAGAAGGTACATAATTTGTTTGACATGTAAGAGCTTCAGCAGGGAATCTTCATAGTTTCCAAAGAGCTTTCAAGACTTCCCTTGATTTCCTCAAGAAGTTGCAGTTTACAGCAGTATGGTGGAAATGTGGAGGAGCTTCTTTTCATGTTCCTAGATCACTTTTCCTGCAAATGAGGAGTTCTGCAACAAATTCAGTATTGGTTTTGCTTCTGTCATTTCCAAGGTTTAAGTATTTTTGAAGTGGTAACTTCAGATAAATGCTTCTTCCCTTGGATCTGACCCTGAAAGGTGTTATGTGCCATTCATTTTCACTAACTCTAAGTGGGATCAGAGAGAGCCCAGGATCTTGCCAATTCTGGCCTTTTAATTGCAAATTACTGTAGTGCTTTTGAAGTTGAACACTGAGGGATACTCTTCTTTTTACAGAGTTGCTAATTACTTGATTCATTAAAAGTAGTACTGTATTGCTGTGAAGTTAAGCCTTCTTTTGAAATGTATTCCTGAACTTCCCCAAAAGTACCTGAGGTCAAACGCTTATTTTACACCCAACTCATGTCAGGGAGAACCTGATGATTTGATGGCTTCAACAAGTTTCCCTACCCTTCTACAAACTGTATTTGGCAAACCAGCTCTAACGCCACAATATGCATACTTACCATATGTAAAACTGCACTTCAGATTTACTACCTTTCATAGAGTGGAATTGTTAGATATTGATAGATTTGGAAGATGAAATGCCATCTTCCTTCTCTTCTTCTAGGTTTCTGGTAAATCTGAAGCTCTACTCCCCTCTAGCTGCTGTTCTGTCTCCGTTTCCTTATTATTGGGGGGGTCAGCAGGACTGATGGTTTTTCTTCTCACTTGCATGCTAGGTCTTTCCCCCTGTAGCAATGTCTTGCCACCCATTGTGGCTGCTCTTACTTCAGTCTCACAGCTATCAATGTTAAGCAGACTAACTCCCAACTGGTTTGGTTTTGAGCAAGTGGTCTGTTGGCGGAGCAGCAGCTATGCTACTTGGTGGTTTTGATAATTCTACGCCGTAGCTCCTTAACAAAACTTAACTAAGCCTCAGAGCATTCAGTTTACCCTAGACCCTGGAATATGGTGTTGCACTGACATATGCTTGGTTGAATGTCGTGAAGCTATTTTTGCAGCCATAAGAAGCCAAGAGAAATCCTAGGTTCCGTAGAGATGCATGTATGAGGTCCACACACACAACATGCAAAGCCTCTCAGATGTTCTGGTGAGTTGAATTTCTGTGCACCTTGAGTGTTTTTTGTAGGAGCAATGCCAGCTTGACCTACAAGAGTAAAAACTGATCATGCAAACACTGCTCAGCAGAAAATAACGGTGGTAGTACAGGTAATCTCCAACAGGTAGTTCGCATTTACACCATTTCTGCTCTGCTGCACATTTGCAAGTGATTTTTACCATCTCTTATGTTGTTTTAAGTGGAAGGCAGAGCTTTGATTTGAGCTCAGCCACTGGATCAGTACATAGAGTTGGTCTGATTTATTTTCTGCTAGCTCAGCTGCTTACTTTCATTTCACTCACAAATAAAATGTGCTTAGACCGAGTCTAAAGATGACTATCAAAGAATAATATGTGGCTGTAAATTTATGACAGTGAATTAAGCTACACCTTAGCAGGACTATAAAAGTTGCAGAGCAGTAAGCAAGCACATCAGAGTGGATCAAAATTTATCGGGTAGTTTCTAGATTCCTCTGCTGCTAAAAATTGTCCAACAACCTAAGGAAGACTCCACAGGTTAACAATAATGTGTGAGTCTGTTTGTCACATGGTCTTTAGGTGGGATGTGATTCACATTGCTACCATCCCCCAGTGCAGTAGCTGCCTGGTAAGTTTAAAAAATATTGAACAAATTACAATTTGGATTTGCAGTCGTGCATATCAAGACATGAGATGTAAGTGTATGTTTTGTAAGCACCATCAAAATCTCTCTCCATCTCACGTGTTTGGTCTCTTTGTATTAATGGCAATGCGGTGTAAGAAAATCTGTGCTCTCTCTTGTGTTGACATCTCATGGGGGTTTGGGAAGGCTGCTCCTGTTCTGTACTTGCTTAAAGCCTTACAAAATGCCTTGGCTGTTGTACAGCAGCGCAGCCGCACGGTTCTGACTTTGTCTCAGCCGACGGAGTGGGACGTGAAGCTGATAAGCCTTTGAAGTTTGAAAGCCTTTCCATCATTGCCAGTAGGTTGGATGTTTAAGATTGGGAGAACAATTTTTTGGCCTCACAGTGAGGTGAGCTTGAGAAAACAGGCACCTGGGGTAGCTTGTGCACCCAGGTCCCTGCCCAGGGGAGGAGGGAGGGGAGTCCACATGCCTGCTGTGCTGCAGGCCATGTTGGGATTTGCATGGAATAGGTGAAAATACCTGCTGTTCCAGGACCTGGAAAAGCGGCCCCCGGTGACTGCATGGTTTCAGGTGTGCACCTTGGTTTGGCGTGCCAGCTCTAACCTTGTGAGCGGAGAGGTTGCTGGGATGTGCCCGGGTGCCCAGGGAGACCAGGAGCTCCTTGCATGGCTGGTGGGTGAGTCATGCCTTAGAATAGCTGGCATTTTTAACACTGCTGCAGCCCTGAGTTTCCAAACTGAGAGGTGTGTGGTCCCAGGCACAGTTCTGCAGGGCTCTGGTGCCTCTCAACACCGCGTAACCCTCGTACATCGCCCTGTTGCGTGTGGGTTGACCTGTTACGTTAAAACTGAAACAGCGTGCTTGTGGTAGCCTGCAAAAAGACTGTTTAAGAAGGGCTTTTTTTTTGTTTGAGACCTGAGGCCATGACTTGAGGGACTGTGAGCTTTGCTGCGCCCATGAAAACTGGTGTTTCTGCCCCTCTTGAGCCTGCTGGCATGACTGCCAGTTGCTGCTGGTGCTGCTTGGCCCCAGCTACCCACCAAGGCAGAGCGCCACAGCTTGCTCTCCCCTCATCGACCCCAGCTGTATCCCTTGGTCTAAGTGAAAAAAACCCACATACCTCCTCTTCCTCCTACAGATTATGCCTCTGGTTGAAAGCGTGCCATATAAATCCAAGCAACTGATGATTGCTTGCAACTGATGCGGCATCTGGTGCCGCAGCCTGCTGAGCTACTCTTGTGCCCTTCTGGATGTGTTTCCCCTCTCTCCCCTTCATTGACACAGGCCAGTTACCAGTGGGCTCATTCTGTAAATTGGTTGCGGTTCCTATTGATCAGAGAATTGATCGGGCTAAAACCTAATTCCTCTGCACCCTTCCTGCCCCTGAGGTCCCTTTCGCTTAGGCTTGTGCCCTGCCCCGGTGCACCAGAAGGCTCCGTGGGTGCAGGTGCCTGTAGTGGGGGGGGAACTGGGAGGACCCTGCTCCTTTCTGAGGGAGTTCAGGGTGGGTTTCGGTCTGCTCTGTCTGTGAGACTCAGCCTGGGGAGGATGGTAATGGGCCATACAAGCATGTGAGGGGAGAGATTGATTTTTGTCACCAGTGAAAGCATATGGGTAACTACATCCGGAGTGAGTCAGATCACGTGGCTTTATATCCTGAGTGAAAGATTTACTGTGTTGACCTCTACTGCTAATTAACACGGAAAAATAAACTGAGGTGCCCCAACTGTTTTAGTATTTCACTGGCAATTGATGCTGCTGGTCACAGCAAGAAGCAAACAAACCCTTATCAGTTTTTATTTTATGTTTACCTGGAGCAGGTAAGTGTTTGCTGAACTGCCCAGAGCTTGTGAGAACAGGAATGGGATGCGGAAAGCATTCTCCTCATAGCATAACTGCTTCAAATGGTTGTGGTAGAAGAGCTGCATGCCCTTTGCAAAGCGCCTGACTTTAATCACCATTAGTTTTTCACCTCTTCCCAGCACTGTGTACATTGTTTTAATATTCCACCACCACCACCCCTTCGCTACAGCTACTTCAGTTGCTTTTGGAGGGATGCAAAGAATCTCGCCACCTCTTCCACTTCTGTTTTGAAGTTGTTCCCTCTCCCCTCACTCACCTTCCAGCTTGTGGTTTGTAAAGGAGTTTGCGTATGTAGTTAAGATGGAACACTTTTTTGATGAGAGGTTCTTGTTCTGTGTATTCAAACTGTGCAGAAGTAGTTAATTACTTAAATATACCTTGGTCTGCAAATCATGTTTTACACTGGGAGATTTCCTTTTGATCTCTTGGATACCTCAGCTCTTGGATAAGAACCAAATTTCTGTGTTCTTTTTCAGGGATGTTTTTACTTGGGCCTTTCTAGAGTTCGCATTTGGAAAGAACGTTGTGGAGTTGAGATAGGATGCTGTTTGACACCTGGAGTTTCGTCTTCCTTTGGAATTTTGTACCTTGGCATATTTAACACCCAACTGCAGTGCTGAAAAAGCTGTCCTATGGAAGCTTCAGCCAGTGTTACTAAAAATTGCAAGTTCACGTTCTCTTAAGCTGCTTCTTATTTTTCTTAGTCAGTATGGCTTGGTGAGTGACCTTTGTTCTTCAAAGGGCTAAGCACTTTGCAGAGTCTACAGAAATCCAAATAAATAAAAAAAATTTATTACTAGCTATGCTGGACAGGGAAAAAGAACCCTGATTTACAGACTGCACTGTTATTCCCAGATCAGCAGCCAGAACACCTTTTTAGTTTGTACACAGGGTAGACAGGATGCGAAGGATGTCAAGGAAGCGGTGTGCATGCAGTCCCATATCACCTCTCCCAGGAATGCTTTTTGGGTATTACTGAATACCCGAACAAGTCTTATGAGGAGCACAAGTCCTGTGAGGAGTGGCTGATGGAGGTGGGTTTGTTTATCCTGAAGAAGAGGAGACTGAGGGGAGACCTTATCCATCCCTACAGCTACCTGAAAGGAGGTTGTAGGGAGGTGGGTTCTGTTCTCCCGGGTAACTGGTGATAAGACATGAGGAAATGGCCCCACGTTGCGTCAGGGAAGGTTTAGATTAGGTATTGGAAAAACTTCTTCACTGAAAGAGTGGTCAGGCACTGGAACAGGCTGCCCAGGGAAGTGGTGGAGTCACCATCCCTGGAGGTGTTCAAGGAACATGTAGACATGGTGCTTGAGGGGTAGAGCAGTTTTGGGTTGATGGTTGGACTGGATGATCTTATAGGGCTTTTCCAACCTTGGTGATGCTGTGATTCTATGAATTGTGAAGAAACAGTCATTTCAGATGAGATGGCGGTGAGAATGCTACCCCTTCACAATCATCGCTTCATCTACCTCTGACATTTTATTTTTCCTTCTGCCTACATTTCTGCCATTACCACTGACCTTCTCTCCTAGAAAAGTTCTGATTTGGGTGAAAAGAGAGATCACAAGCTCTTGGGTGATAGTGTGAGGGGAAATTTAATTGATGCATGCGTTCTTCCTTTGCCCTTGTACATGTGGTGAACAGTTAAAGTCATCTGCTCTGCTTTTACAGAGCTTGTTTGCATCTTCTCTGTGTTAGACAACAAAACCCTCTCTATTGATACTAGTATTTATTTGGTTTTGGAACAGTTCTCAGTTTAAGTTGCTTCTTGAATTCAAGATAAAGCTTCCTGTTTTGGCTTTTCCCTTCTTTTTGTCTAAATCTGCAGGGAATCGAATCAATGCATTTGAATTTCAGGTTTTGTACAGATTATCCTCAGACACCTACTTTTCCATTCAGTTTGGAGAAAGCTGTATGACTCAGTCATTGCTTGATGGGCCATGTAAATTTTTTTTCATGATGAGAGAAAAGACTTTTTAAAACACGATGATTTTATTCTCTGCTGATAAATTTGTGGTATTATCTTTATTGCCTTAAAAATATTAATACTTGGCCAACATGTATGTTTAGAACTTATGTTCTAAATTGTTGTAATTTATTTTCATTCCCTTCATTTCAACTGTGTAGCCTTTATTTTGCAGCTTTTGCTGTGAATGTGGACTGCATGTCTGGTGAATATCTGGGTAATCACTTCCTCTGAAAATCATCTCTGGGTTGTAGCCTTTGGGGTTTTTTGCCTCTCATGAGCGGATTAGTAGCTACTTGTAGTTTCCTTTACAGGCCTCTGGGCTGGCTAAATAAGAGATACCAGCCTTCAGTGAGGGCTGCTCTTTGCCACCAATATGCTTCCCATAAATCCAGGGGACAAGGGAAATTTTGCTTCCTAAACTGACAGTGTTTTCGGGTACCTGACTTTCCATTGAAGCAGCGAGGTAGTCGAGTCCCCGTGATAAGCATCTCTCTGATAATTATCCAGTAGCTGATCTGGCCTGGGTGAGTAGACCAAGAAATGAAGCAGAGTCCAGACCACATCGCTTGAGATGCCTCTGGGGGTGCCAGCACCATTGTGTTCAGAAGCGTAGGTCATCTTGACCCGGTTATCGTTTAAAGCGGCGGTGTACCAGGTGCACCTATAGGTACATGAGGATCCAGACACATATTGGAAGAAAGAATGGCTAGAAGTTTTTGATTACCTTTGTTCTCCAGTTTCTGGTTTCTTGGAAAGTCCCCAATTCTTTCAAGAGCTGAGAAATACAGCACATCCTGTTTTATCTTTCTTTCCCCTAGCTTTTATGGATGGGTGATTGTAATTATAGAACCGTAGAATCATGGAAAGGTTTGGGTTGGAAGGGACCTTAAAGATCATCTCGTTCCAAGCCCCCAGCCATGGGCAGGGACAATTACACATTGACTTACTGATAGCATAATTCACCACACATGAGTAAAGGTGAAGGGAAGTCACTCAGCTTTCCTATCCAAGGAGACGTGAAGCAGCGCTTTGAAGTTGGAGTTTGGAATGGGGGTCGGTATTTATTAACAGGAGTGCAGGTTGTTCATCCCGTGGATGTGCTCCCTGCTCTGTGAAGCCCTAGGCATGGCGAGGGCTGTAAGACACCAGATGAGCTGTGACAGAGTGCTGCTAAGCACACACTGCCCTGGGTAAGCGTGTATAGATTGCCGCTGTAAATCGCTCTCAGAAATCCTTTTAACTGGATGATGGGCCTTAATTTCATTTTATGACATTTGTTCTGTCAGGTCAGTAACTCTTTATGGATTTGATGACATTTCTGCTGTTGCAGGTGTCCTAACAGATATAAGGCTGTTTGCTTAGTTGTCCTGAGAAGCTGCGGGCATTTGGCAAGAAGTCCAGCCTGTAGGCTTTTGGGTTTTTTTACCAATAGCATTTTAACTGAATTGCTTCCCTTTGTGCCAGTTGCTCTTTCTGAAATATGGAGACAAGGAGCATCCCAATGGATAGTAGCCAGCGTAAGTCAGGAGCAAACAAATGCTTTAGATTCAGTGGATTTTATTACCTTTACACTAAAATAGTATTTTCAGATTTTTGAAAAAGAGGTGACTTCAGAATATCTGTGGTGAACTGTTATTTCTGGGGTTTTGTTTTTTTTTTTTTGTATCATTTACACTTTCTGTAAATGATAGTCAAAACTTAGATATCTTATGGAGCACCTACTGTAGACAGTATCACACCACAACCACCACTTAGATTGCAAAAGGTACAAATGCATGTCTAAAATCACCTACTTGACATACATCTTCTGTTCCTCTGAGGGTTTGAGATTTGGAAGGAAGGATTTTGATGGTGGTTTTGTCCTGTCAGCAAGTTTTTCCATTTTAACATGCAAGTCATCGACCCTTACCCATTAACTGTTACAGTTCTTGTACAGTAGTGCAAAACTTGCACTAAAATCTTCTGAATGTGCATTTCTCTCATCAGTTCTCTTTACGCTGCGCTACAGCAACAGTCCTGGAAGTCTTTTACAGCATTAAAATTATCTGCTACGCTGGGGGAAAGAACTTGCATGGGTACTTCAACCACAATGCTCCGAAATTTGAAGAGCCTTGCAAACAGGATGGTTGTATGCAACTGCTACAACTGGTATAAACAGCTTTGTTGCATTGTTTTGGTTTTCCACTATCCCCTTTAAGAAATGGAACATTACTGTGCTCTGTAAGAGTAGAGGAGGTCACCAGGTATCTTTAAAGAACCCAGCCGCTGTCAGAATTTAAGCCTAGGCTCTTTATTGCAGGAAGTTAATCATTCTTGGTGTGGGGGGAATATGCAGAAATAAGACATTTCTCTGGTTGAGAACATAAAGCATGCTTTTCATTGAGATAATCATGTGATGAACTGTATTTGATATGTGGCATACCAGACTAGAACAGCGGTGCAAAGTGCCTTTCTGCCAGGAGGGTTCATCCACCCAGCAGCTCGCATTCCCCTTCCCTCTTCTCACGACTGCTCGGACCTGTGCAGGCATGGAGCAGTGGCACTGTGGACCCCTGTAGTCTTCTCCATGGGCTTTTTCCTCCAGAAGTCCTGGGATGGAACCGTATCTGCCAAGGTGCACAGCAGGGATGCTTGCACGAGTTTGATGATGAGAGGTATGGCCGCATGCAGGTCAGGCAACAAGCACCTCTCTGGTCACGCCATAAAAATGGGCAGAATCCACAGCAGCTCGCCTGGCTCACATCAAGAAATGCTTTCAGCTCTTTACCATAGCTGTTGTCTCTGCTCTCTTTATTTTCCTGGTTGAGAGAGACTGGTTTTCACAGAAGAACATTTGATATTTTTAACTTGAGTTGCTGAGATGAGCCCAGAGCTCAAGAGTGATGTTTAAAGCCCTGAATGGATCAATGCCAATCGTGGGGCATCTGATAAAGTCTTATTTTGGCCAGGTCTCCTCGGGGCAGTATGTTAGATCCTCTGACAACCCCCTGAACAGAGTAAGCCAGCCCTCTGTAACTGGCCTGATTTAATATTTTTTTAAATAGACCTGACAGCTGATACATCTTTTTTGAACAGGTAGACAGCTCTCACACCAGATCCGTGCTTTCCTCTTACTTAGCAAGATAAAGAGTACCTGTTACGCACAGTTATCCTCTTGCTGTCCTGACAGCACTGTAAGGGCATCAGAGGAACAAGGGGTGTTTTGAAATGTAGCCTTATCTCTAAACTTGGTTCTGCTGCTTTTCCAGCCTGAGTGATGCAGAAACGGCATGACACCCGGGTAGGCAAACGTTGCAAAAAAACATCTAACCGCAGTCTCTGTTCCTGGAGTACCTACTTGCCGCCCATTGTCCTGCCTTCGAGACTGTGAATTTTCAAGAGGTTGAGCCAGATTTCACAGACCCGAGCATCAGAGAGAAATATATTTGCTGTAAAAGGCCAGGGCACCCTCTTCCTGCCTGGAACAGCCTGAGCTGGTTATGAGCACAGAGCCGCTATTGTTCTGCCCTGGGAGATTGTGCTAAGAGCTTTGAAGCAGCGTTTGCATGTAGGTGTCAGTTTTCTAAGCAGTTTTTTTTTTAATTCTTTGCTTGTTAAAAAAAAAAGGAAAGAAAGAACCCTGCCACCCTCCCCTCCCAGCTTTTTCTTGGCAGTGCCTGTTTGACTTGGTAATTGGTTATTTTATGATGTGTTGTTTAGGCTTCCCAGTTTTTCTTTGGCCTGGCTATTTAACTTGTTTTCCTCATTGGATCAAAATCAGAGTATACTCACTGACTTAACGCAGGAACTTTGCCATTACAGATAATGGTGATTCTTAATGTTATATTATGCAGTATGTTTCGTGGAGGTACGTTTTAAAACTGGTGTGTGTGTCCGACATTTATATATTTAAATTCCTTTGTGAAATCAAAAGATGAGTCAAAAGGCTGCAGTATAAACTGTGGGCAGGAGCTGAGTAACTGTAATACGTGGTGCTGCTGTTGTGTCTCAGCTGTGCCATGCAGCTCCTGGGCTGCTTGAGCCCAACTCACGTCAACAGGGTTCATCCAAGTTTGAATCTCGTAAGGTATCACTCTAGCAGGTGTCGTCCTGCTCTGCCTCTGCATAAATCTCTGTCAGGTGCTAGGGGAACTTTTTTAAATCCAGACACTCGATTCAGATTGAAATGTGTTGGAAGGTTTCAGGGCTGGTGCAGTTAATGTCGGATGACCAATAACCTCCCTTCCTGCATGGCTTTTCCCGGTCTCCTGACCTGCACCTGACTGACGTTATATGGGGAATAACAATCAGGGGCTGTTGGAAAACATTTAGATTCAACTAGTGTTTGAGAAGGGCTAGGGAAGAAATTCCCTTCTGCCTCACCATGTGATATTTTCCTGTTCCCTCCTATCAAAAAAGTGAGATCCTGTCCAAATTGTTTACAGGTGAAGAACATGAAAATCAGTCAGGGGAGGGGGATGGTGTAGTAAAGAGCCTAGTATATCATGCTTTATTACTCTTATCCCTTTCAGAAGTCAAATCTAGAGTGAGTTAGAGCAAGCGTGGAATGAATGCCCTTTCTTTCTTCAGAGGCGCTGTGGGGAACGTGGGGTGTTGGGTCACCAGCAGAGAGAAACTTCTGAGCACATGCAAGTCACAGGCTGTGCGAGATACAGTCCCTGTGGTCTGTTCAAGGGCATGATACTGCCTTACTCAAGCATCAGAAAATAACCTTTAAAAACTTAAAAATGGGAAAAGTCATTCCTCTTTTATCTGTGTTGAGATTTTTAAGTTGTGTATGGATCAGGCTTTTAATTTTTCACAGGAAACTGTGAAAGCTAGAATCTGTTCTTTTTTTGGATGAAATATCAATGTACTGGACACATAATTCCAGGTTCTGGAGTTTTAGGAAAATTACCAGGACACGTGTTTAGAAGGATGAGAGTTGGCAGTGTGCCATGGGGTTCACCAGAGGGGATCCCCATAGGGATTCCTTTAAGTAAGGAGGAAAGAATTGACTTCCTCCTTCTGTTACTCCCTTGGATGGTGGATAAATACACATTTACGTCCCTCTTTTTGTGGGTGTCCTGGTATTTTTCAAGCAGTGCAACAACAGTGTGAGGAAGACTCTGTGTGTCCCCGTTTGCCTGGGTGGGAGCGTACTGGGAGAAGCCATGAGGAGAAATGTGAAGATCGCTGCCAGGAACGGTGTGGTGTCCTTGTGGAGGTTACGCTGGGTTTCCGTAGAACCCCTCTGACCTGGGCTGCCATTAGGCCCTTGGTTTTAGCACCCCTTCAGAGAGCTGAAGAAGCAGTCTGGAGGGCTGGGTCGATATCAGATGAGTTTGTGGTGGCGAAGTGAGTGGAGCCATTGTGAACCCAAAAGGATTCACAGGGAAAAGTCCGTGAGGGCCACAGCCGAGTGTCTCAGGCAGTCAGGTGTCTGTGGAGCCTCATGGCTTGCTTTTACTGCATCTTTCTGTTGCAGTGTCACAGCCTTGCTCAGAAGCTGTGGTCGGTCGGTTGGCGCAGTACTGCCTCATCCTTCAGCTCAGGTTTTTCCATAAACTTCAGCCCCTGCTTATCAATTTTGCACTTTGCTACCTTCCTCTTCCTCCTCCAGGTACCCATGCCATCTGGGAACATGCAAGGAGCTGCTTTTGAGGGAGGTAAACATCTTGCCTGGCAGCTGCCTGCTTCATAGGAATAGCCATTAGGTTGCCTGCCTGTGCAAATGGATCAGGCTTGTACCTGCCAAGATGCGGACAAGGGAGGAGAGGTGTGGAGGAGCACCTGTACGGGGAACCCTCTTACAGGGAGCCCATGGAAAGGGGCAGAAGATGAGGTGTAGGGGGAATGCACAGCCTGTGGAAAAACAGGCGGCAGTGGAGGGGGAAAGAAGTAACACAAAATACAAAGCCATTCAGAAATATGGTACAGAAGCTGGAAAGAAGGTGTGGTAAAACCAGGAAAGAAAAAAGATGCAACGAAATTAAGAGATACTATGTTTTAAAATTCAGTTATAATGAATTTAATGAATTGCAAGTGCTTTTGGGTTGAGAAAAAAAAGGATCACAGTGCTGCATACCTCTCATCCCCCCTAGTAGTTATAATACTCAGCTGAGAAAGTAAAATCTGTGAAACCTCATTTTATGGTTAATAAATACATTTCTCTGACATGCTGATTTAGGGGCGTCGAATTAACAGCATTGGAAATGAGGCCATTTGCCACCTTCAAATGTAAAGGGCTTTTTTTTTTTTTTTGGCTCTCAAATAAATAATTCAGTAACTTCTTATGAGCTCTAATGAGCAAGTGCTAGCGTGGCAAATTTAAGTTCTTTATCACCCCTTTTGATCTCTGCTAACTTGCTGTTGTGTGAAGTGTAACTTGTCCTTGAGTTGGAGCTGCTGCGGGCCGGTGGCAGTGTTGATTTAACAGGGGCTGCGCTGCCTCGGCTCCAGCCAGCTGAGGGAGACAGGGGAAGTGTTGGGGTGCTCTTCACCGAAGGGGGGTGAAAACATTTCAGCTGGGGCGCAAGATCTGGTGTTTTGTCTCTGCTATTTCAGAAGGTGGCAAAGAGCTGAGGAAAACGCTGATTTACCTCTTTGGGAAGAATAGTGCAGAACCCAGCGGAAAAAACCACAGCGGGTGCAAAGCCAGCGCAGGTGTATGTTGTTTTGCCCGTTCGGAGGGCAGATATGCCCCAAGAAACGTGAATGGGGGAATGGCAGTGCCTGCCCTCGACTGGGGAGCTGCAACTGGGCTTGGCTTGATTAAGGGGAAAATAGTGGTTGTTGCTAAGCAGCATGGGAGGCCCATAGACTGATTAAAGCATGGAGAGGGAAAGTGTTTTCAGCAAATGTAAGGCAGTTGCTTTCCTTTTTGTCCCTGGAGCTTACAGGAGAAAGTTTTGTCTGCTTTAAATTGTGAAAAGTATATATCCACATTGCTAAAAATAATCTCTTTAAATTACACCTTCCTTCTTACTTTAATCTGATTTTTATTGTGTAGGTTTCAAAACAACCCCTTAAACAAGTTTATGTGTGTTTAAGTCACAATAAAAGAGAATTTCCTCATGTTTTTCTCTCTTCCCAGTCTCCCCCAGAGAACGCAGAGAAAGGTTCTCTAATGAGCTGTGGTGAGACCAGGTGACAAGATACAAAGGGGAGGACCAGGGTGCTCATAGCAGGGTGTTTGGCAATACAATCCTAAAATGAAGACATAGTGCGTTTTGAAGTGGTTTTTTTTTTTCAAACAGCATGGGGAAAAAAAGTGGTCAGTCTGGGTGTGTCTGAACTCTGAATTTGGTATTTGATGTAGCAGAATTCTTTTATTTTCAAGGGGTAGATTACAAGGAAATAAGATCAGGTGACTTTCTAGAACATGGTACTTCTTTTTTGATAGGAAAAAGGAAGTTGAGATTCCCGTGTTCTTCATGTGCCATTCACAAGATTTATGTTAAATATTGATGTATATTTTAGTTTGCCATTCAAAGTACAGAGTACTTTTAGGGGGGAAAGTCTAGCATAATCCAGGCTCAGAAATGTTCCCACCCAATCTTCTTCATTTCTGCTTGCATAATATGGAATATTAGCTTCTTTGCACCCTGCCTGAGTGATCTCCATACATCTTAGTGAGGTATTCAACAGTAACCGTAATTTTTTTCTCTTGACAATAGAATAAGGAATAAGATGTTTCTCTCATTCTTTACATTAAATTTATAATTAGAAAGATTCATGTGATATTGATAAAGATGAATATGAGATGATTCCTCTTGTGCCTGATTCTGTCCTTGGCATGGTGGGACCTTATGAATGCTTAAAAGGGAAAGGCAAAACAGTTGCTTCCTTGGTGGCAATTCTGAACACCACAAAACTTGCTAGTGCACACTTAAGGGTTCAGTGCCCGAAGAATCATAAAATGTGGTTCTGTGCCAGTTTCCCCCACTCCTGTAATTGTAGAATAGGGATGCCAAAGCTGTTCAACACAGGAATTTTGTTTGTTGTGTGTGGTAGCTTTCTTCATGAATTAATAGAAGTGCAAGCAGCTAGAATCATAGAATCATTTAGGTTGGAAAGGACCTTTAAGACAATCAAGTTCAACCATTAACCTAACACTGCTAAGTTCACCACTAAACCATGTCCCAAGGAGCCACATCTACACTTCTTTTGAATACCTCCAGGGATGGTGACTCAACCACCCCCCTGGGCAGCCTCTTCCAATGCTTGATAAGTCTACTGGTGAGGAAATTTTTTATAACATCCAACCAATCCAAGCTTGTCACCTGCGAGAAGAGACCAACCCTCACCGCTCTGCAACCTCCTTTCAGGTAGTTGTAGAGAGCAATAAGGTCTCCCCTGAGCCTCCTCTTCTCCAGGATAAACACCCCCAGCTCCCTCAGCTGCTCCTCACAGGACTTGTGCTCCAAACCCTTCCCCAGCTCTGTTGTCCTTCTCTGGGCATGCTCCAGCACCTCAGTGTCTTTCATGTAGTGAAGCAGAAGTTTGGGGCTCATAATGGCCACAAATCCAGCTGTTCCTCAATGGTGCTGCCACCAGCAGAGGTGTACAAACAGAGCAAACCTGGAGACCCATTTCAGAAGCTATTCCTGTTTTGCCTGGCTTTGGTTCTGCCAAGGTGTATCGTAATATCACAGGATGGTTTGGGTTTGGAAGGGACCTTGAAGACCATCCAGTTCCAACCTCCCTGCCATGGGCAGGGACACCTTCCACTAGACCAGGTTGCTCAAAGCTTCGTCCAGCCTGGCCTTGAACACTTCCAGGGATGGGGCATCCACAGCTTCTCTGGGCAACCTGTTCCAGTGCCTCACCACCCTCTCCGGGAAGAACTTCTTCCCGATATCTAAACTAAACCTACCCTCTTTCATTTTAAAGCCATAGCAGTTTAAATTTAACCCGATAAGGAGAGGTGCTCCAGCCCTATGAGCATCCAACTGGTCTATATCCTTCTGATGCTGAGGGCTCCACAGCTGGATGCAGCACTGCAGGTGGGGTCTCACCAGAGCAGAGTAGAGGGGGAGAATCCCCTCCCTCGACCTGCTGGCCACACTTCTCTGGATACAGCCCAGGATACGGTTGGCTTTCTGGGCTGCCAGTGCACACTGCCGGCTCATGTTCAGCTTTTCATCCACCAGTCCCCCCAAGTCCTTCTCCTCAGGGCTGCTCTCAAGCCAGGTATGTACCATGATTTTCCCCAGAGGCCAGTGCTGAGGATCATGCTTTCTGACTCGTGTTTTTATTGCAAAGTTAGGATCCTCGCTCGCTCCCAGAGAAGAGCTAGCAAGGAACTGCATGCGGTGATGCTCTCTGTTTGCTTTGATGGAGTGAGCTTGTCAAGTGCCAGTGTTCAAGGTCTGTTTCAACACAGGAAAAGGCTTCACCTTTGAGATTTGAACATCATCCTGCCAAAGGGAAAGGAGCATTTTCCTCCTGACAGATTGTTTCTTCTTGGTTAAGCAGCAGGCAGACACTATCTTGTTTAGTTTATCTCTGAAGAAGAGACTGGAGACTTTAATCTTACCCAAAGAGCATTAACGTTTCTACAAGTTCGTTGAGGGCAGGATGTAATCTACCAGGAAAAGAACATTTTAATTAATATTCTTGCGGTTCTTTGGAAGAGCAGAAGGTTTGGGAAGATTTGAATCAAGGTGAACCCCCGGGAAAGCTCACTTTATGGAATGCACTTTTCCCTAGCATAGAGAGACCTAAGGACGTAGGGCCGGCTTAGGAGCTGGCAGGGCTTGCGCCTTCAGAGCTGGGGGATACAGATAGTGGGAAAACCTCCTGGCTCTGATCTGCAGTACATCTAAAGCTACTTTTGGTCTCCTGTTCACATATTGTTAAAGGATTATTGTCACTACACTCTGTGTGTTCAGATTATTCAAGGAATTTATCAACTCTCACCTTTTTTTGGTGTTAGGGGCAATTTCAGGGTGACTGTCACACATGAAGACCTTCAGGTCCCACAAGTGCAGGGACGTTAAGGTGTCCAGCATCTCGGTACAGCTCTCCTGGGCATTCAGGAGATGCTACACCAACAAACTGCAGTCCCTGTTGAATGCAAGCTTCTCTGTGACTGAGATGACTTTTAATGGGATACAGCAGTGTGGTTGTGGAGAGAGAGAGATTGAAATGTGGGGATCTCCTAGGGGATTTGGAACAGTATCTCAGTTTGATTTTGCATGCTTGTCTGATTATATACAAATGACAACTTCAGAATAATTTCAGTGTGTGCTCCTTTCTACTGCCAAAGTATCTGATGCTGCAGTAGATTGCACGGTCATAAAGCTAAATCCTACATTAGTTTCAGACTATAAGAAGCTGAAATCATTAAGTCCTTCCAGAAGACAATGTTGGAGTCAAAAGGAAGATGGTCATATGATAATAATTTTCACTCTGTTCACTGTCTTCAGCTCTCAGTCAGTCTTCTGGATTTTTTCTGGTGGGAGTAAGGTGTATGTGTGTTTGTATTGATTCATTTATTGTGAAGCATTTTGGTTTTCTGGGATGGAGCTTTCACAAAAGTGATTTTTTAAAAAATAATTCTGAAATAGTTTAATAAAAATATCTAAAGGAACGTTCCTGTTGTTGAGCCTTCAAACATAAGCACATCATAGTATTAAGTCTGCAGCCGTATTCCAGGTTCTGATACAGATGTATTATATCATAAATCAGACTTTCTCAAAACAGTGTAATGCTTCCTGGAATGGTTCTGACCTTAGGATATTCCTTGTCAAGATTTTTAGACCTTTAATAGGAACATGATACCCACTGAACATGCACCAATTTGCAAATACTTGCAAGATGAGGAAACAGTGGATGTTTCCCTTTTCTCATTTTTTGTGGTTTGCCTAAACTGCTGTGGTTAAAACTTTCCTAAGAAAATCCACTTAGTGTGGAACATGACCTCGCAAAATTTTCAAAGTTACTGAAAAGAATGTTTAAAACTGGAAAGTGCCTGACAAACCCAAATGTAGATAGCACTACCTACTTCTCCTATGGCATGTAGCATGTTTGTCACGTGCTGTCTACTTCTTTTAAGTTATCCAAAGAAATGTAGGAGCATTTGGAGGCTTTACAGCTTGTATACCTGCCAGTTGTGCCTTTGTTTGCAAGCATCATTGCATCCAAACTGAATCCAAACTGAAATGCTAACACTTGACTCTTTTCATCTGTTTCCGGTCTCCTTCAGTGGTAGTGTCTCCCTAGAGCTGCCATCTTCAAATTTTTGTTGATGGAGTATTGTAAAGACTAAAAAGCCTTAATGCTGCTGGCCATATCCAGTTAATTTTTCCAGTACTGTTGGTTCAACAGCGAATGCTACAACAATGTTGACACCTCTTCTTCTACTGGAATACAGTGCTTTCCTTTCATGTGTCTTGCTCCAGTGAGGAAGCTACATTTTACTGGGATCTGAGTTTCCCTCCCATAGCAGTGCTGAAGATAGCAAGAGAGTCCTGTGCTCAGTGATAGGACAGTCTTGTAAGGACATACTGCAAGCATTGGTAGTAAATCTGAGCGGCTTCATTAGAAGCAGCCGGATACAAATGGGGACAAAAAGATTATTTTATGGAGGAACTTCTGGACTGGGCTGCTTGAAGAGATTTTTACATACGGAACGTAATTCCAAGAAAACACAGTTCGGAAGAAAGACAGTGGGGCAGAGAAAGTGATGGTTTCATTACCAAAGCAACAGTTTCATGAGGTCTAGGCACTAGTTGCAGAAAGAGTGGCCAATGGTGAGTTGAATATTTCTTGAAATGTGCTTAACTGGTTACTTTTTAAATGTGACTACATCTTTTTAAAGTGAGTGGGCATGACTAAGAAAGTCATTATACTTGTTTAAAAATTCACAGCACATTAATGCGTTGCTGGATATCAAACTTGATGGAGAAAAAATAATTCACAGCATCATCCAATGCCCACGGTGGGTTGAGGAACGCTGGCATGCAAAATATTATAATCATAGATAAGGAAAATAAAATTAAAAGGTTAGAGATTGAAACTTTAACAAGTGGTGCTGAATTTTTTCTTAATTTTAAAGAAAAAGAGAGTTCCTCCCTCATGAAAAGCAACGATCTCTGTTAAATGTAATGCTATTTCATTAATTTTTAACCTATCTCTATACCCAGCATTACTCAGAACTACTGTACCTTTAAAATATGAATGTGAGATGCAGAATTACAGACTTTAAAGGTTGTTGACATTAATTATAGATTAGGGACTTCTTGAAGATGTTAAATTTTTCTTTTGCTAGCTATACTGTAGTTTGCTTTTTAGGTTGGAAGGAAGACAAACAGGGTTATGCTTGTGTAATTTTCTTCCAACTGTGCATTCAGAAACAATGTTAAAAAAAAACATGGAAAAGGATTTGAATTCTCATTTTCTGGACTGCAGGCACAACAGGCTAATGCAGCTGTAGAGATGTGCTCAAGTAAGAGAGTTTGTTATGAAAAAGTTATTTCTGAGTAATTATAAGCAAAATCATGGCCCTTGGGATAATATAAAACTCTTACTCATACAACAGTTGTTTTGTTACCACTAAAACATTTAACCTTTTTCAGGCAAATTCATGGTCAACAACTGTTTCCAAGGTCCAAAGCAGCAATTGTGCTACAGCAGCCACAGTGCTTGAGGGAAACAGATGTCTCAGACTGTCCCCTGATGCCCACCTTTCACTAATGTACAAGCAGTAAGCAGCAAATACCAACTAACAAGGGTTTCAAAAATAGTCTTCGCTTCTCATAAATATATTCTAAAATACAGAGGGGGACCTGAAAGGTGAAAATAAATCTATAAATCTGGCCTGTCCTCGATGTTACACCATTTATTACTAGTCCTTTAGCTAACAACTTTGCGTTACAGACTAACTGAGAAGCTTTGGCTTTGCTCTACTGGGCACCTGGAGAGGGGTAAACACTCAGAGTTACCTGTGTGTGGTGTTGACCAGCAAGAGCTGAGTGCTTTAGGTAAGTGTCGTCCCTTGCGCTGAGCAGGGACCCTGAACTCAGCCAGCGGAAAGAGGTGAAAGAGTTTCAGAAGCTCATCTATGTTTTTGTGCCCTCAGGGAGAGTAGGCTGATGGGGCTTGGCATTGGACCTTGCCGATGAAAATGCTTTGGTTGCAGTCATGAGCTCTCCTCCCTCCTCCAGAGGTCGTGGATGTATTTGCCCACTAAACTTGACTTTGATAATAAGTGTATATGGTGTTGGGATGGAGCAGACCAAAGCCCAGATCTGTGCCTGTGTGGAATGTATTTGTGAAGGGGTTTAGAGGTTGAGTTCGTTATCTCCTGACCCATATTGCTCATTAACATCAAGTGGGGTAGAGGGGTGGGGAGGGGTGGGGGTGTGGGAAGGGTGGAAAAGTTTGAGTCTGAATTGGCAGCTTTAAAAGTGAAGGCAAGTGTAAAACTTGCAAGTGTTGTGGATGCCCCATCCCTGGAAATGTTCAAGGCCAGGCTGGATGAGGCTTTGAGCAACCTGGTCTAGTGGAAGGTGTCCCTGCCCATGGCAGGGGGGTTGGAACTAGATGAGCTTTTAGGTCCCTTCCAACCCAAACCCTTCTATGATCCTATGAAAACAAGAGCTTATTGTTTTACTACAGACACACTGAAGTACTATCTATTACATAGCCTATTTTTTAAAGGAATTTTCCAGTGCCCCCTCTTTATCAAAGCTGCCTGAAATATCTTCCCCAAATTTTCTTTTTGGAGTGTGTAAGAATACGTTCCCATGCTTGGTGTCCAACCCAGTGTGGTCTTTTTATTTAGACAAACATTCTCTTTGGATAGTAATGGGATGCTTGCTTCCCCACTGTAATACGAGTCCAAAGCGCCTTTAAACGCATCAAATATAATCTGAGTGAAAAGCTTACAGTGTGACACCTGTATTGCATAAAATTCCAACCAAAATGCAGTTGTCTGTCATGAGAGAGAATGAGCGGTTTGGAGGTTTGATCTTCCCATCAAGAATCAATTTTTGAAGCAGTTTTGTTCTGTACATACTGCAGGGCTTGCTGCTGTTTGTGTAGAAGAGTGCATGGCTGGTTTTTATTGGGTTTGGGTTTTTCCCCCTTGTGGGTGCTCTTTGCTGGGGCTGTGAAGGTGGTGGTAAGGTCTTGCAGCATTCTGGTGTTGTACCCTAGGAAGAGATTCCTGCTTCTGTGACGTGTTATGTCAAAGGTAGCAGGTGGTATAAAGAGACAGAGTGGTCAAGGCTGGAAGAATACCAGGGAGATGTGAAGGGATGAGGCCAGAGAGCCACAGCAGCTGTGGAAGTACTGCAGGCAGGACAGCGTATGGGGGAAAGGAGTTCTTCAGCAACCCATCACTCATGCTTGAAACTGAGGTCTGCCCACATCTTGAAAACCAAATGAGAACTCTCAGTCATCTTCATTACCTCTGCTTAATACTTGTGGTTGATCCTGCCTTAAAGGTTGAACAAATTGCTGTCAGGAATCTGCTGGTGATAATACAAATAAATTTTCAAATTGTAACAAGTAATTATTTTTAACATTACTACTGTACATTGGTATCATTTGAGTGTAGATATGCAGAAAGAACGTAAGCAAACATTCGAGAGGTAAGTTGTCTTTTAAAAACTGAGATAAAGAAGCAGTCCTAAGCCTGAAAAGTGCTGGAGTTTTTTAAATTAGCTGGAGTTTTGTAAGTCCATTAGTAACAGGATTGAGTCCATGGTTTACCTCATATATCAGCATAATTTTAAAGGGTTTTCTTAATAAGTCTGTTGACTTTTGTTCAGGAATGACCAGCTTTTAGAGAAGGGACGACTGTGGCTGGCAATGAATCAGGACAAAACCAAGGGAGAAGATCTCAAAGCAGCTGAAAAACAAAAAACACTGTGGCCAGGACAACAGGCTGAGAGAGAGCTGTTGAGTAACTAGAGGGCTGTGGTCAAAGCTCATCACTGTGTGCTGCTCAAAAGCAGCAGCAGCAGCAGCAGCAGAGGTTCAAGAAGTCTCCTTTGAAAGTTGAATGTTTAAATTAGGCATCTACACTCTTCCATTTTTAGGCATCCTAGTGCTTTTGTGTGCTAAGTTTTGGACTCCTTCACACTTTGCTTCTTTGAATTGTCAACCTAAGCATTCAGAAATCATGAATCAGCCTCCCTCTGCCCCCAGTGGCTTCGAAACCATGAGATTTTAAGAAGTAACAGATGTTTTGTTCTTTTTATTAGCCTTCTGGTTTTTGAGCTTGCAGAGTTCATATTTTAAAAGTGTTTCTCCTCAAACCCCAGGCTAACGCTTTATTTATTCATTCTTTAAATTTAAAACAGATTCTCCCACCAGCCTCAGTAATGGGGGCTTACAGAAGAAAAATTCCGTGCTCATGACAAAATCATGAGTTGGCATTGCTTGGTTTCTTTGGGTTGTCTTTGGGAATATAGGATAGGACTTGATTTTCTGGGTTACTGAGCATAGTCCTCTCTTACTGCAAGCAGCCATATCATAATCCTATCTGAAATTTATTTTGACTCATCTTATATATACTTATGCTTACTGCCCTGTGTATTCTCTATGGAAAACTCTTCCAGAACCTCAGTAATCAACCAGCTATAAAACTGCTTCTAATTTCTAGTCTAAACATATTCATAGTCAAGCTAATACCCATTTGTCCTTGTGTTAACATCATGCTTCAGCTGATGTGTTTAATGTTCCTTGAGTTTTATTTCTGCTTTTTCTCTCTTTCCTGACACCTAGCTTTTGTTCAGGTGTGGTCAACATTATCACTGCAAACTGTGAAGAAAATTGCACTGAATCAACTAGCTTTCAACTATCCTGAGCTTGTAAACCATCCCCAGTACAGAGTGTCCTTTCTTTCACATCTTTGATATGAACAAATTTTATGGAATTTGCTCATCTAAATGTAATGTTCAACTGTTGCCTCATTCCCTTTACAGTAAAAGCATAGTCTAGGATGAGATAAGGTTATGGTGCTCCTAGGAAGCAGTAAAATCAAAAGTATGCATTCGCTTTTGATTAACAGTTCATCCTGAAGGTTAAGTAGGAGTTAATATGTGAAGTGATTTAACGGCAGTATGACAATGAAGTGAGGACTGTATGCTGCTTAGGTGTAGTCTAGCCGAGTACCTAACTAGTTTAACTGGTGATGTATGGAAAATTGTGGTGGAAATTATGTAAACATTCAGGCAGAACAGGCGTTCTCTGCAGATTATCCTAGCTAATCATTGCAGATTGTATTACCTCACATTTCAGTCTTTCTTTGAGAACATGCTTTTCAAACTTGGATACTAAAAATAAGAAAATCAAGGTGACATTTAGGGCTTTCAGTGGCAATTTGGATGCTGATTGAGATGAAAACTTGCACCTCAGTTGCCTAAAAGGTTTCATTTGCAATTTCTGTCAGTGACCTGGGCTTGTTTGATGCACGAGTCTGTGGACACACAGGACATTGTGTCAGATCCTTTGCAGTTAGGTTTCCAACTACGGAAACTCAGTTGCCTAAAAGGTTTCATTTGCAATTTCTGTCAGTGACCTGGGCTTGTTTGATGCACGAGTCTGTGGACATACAGGACATTGTGTCAGATCCTTTGCAGTTAGGTTTCCAACAGATTAGCTCTACGGAAGCTTCTGCCTCCATCCCTGACTTTCACCTGTGTGTCTCAAGTTTTGATCAAGGAAAGCGATACCTGAAAGTGAGGTACCTTTTCCACGCCTGTTCGCTCTTTACTAATAAATGATGTTTCGATAATCTATGTCCATGAAGACTTTCAAGAAATTAGTTTTGAATAGGAAAATGAAGAAAGTTGGCTGGTTGCTGATTGTATCACTGCTTTCCTAAATGGCATCTGCGAGGTCTTAACGAGTCATCTCTCATGCAGATAATTCATCATTTAAATATATAACAATGTTTTTTCCATGCTCACCAGTCTGGTGTACTTTGACTATACCCGGGTTAATCGCATGACAGTTCACAGTACTAGGTGTTTGGGAATTGACTTTTTATAAAAAGGTTGAACTGTAATGAAAGTGGTGTGGGGGTTTTTGTTTGGGAGTTTTTGTGGATAATTATCACTATAGGTAGTAACAGTTGTATGTGATCAGACATGCTAGATTTACCCTGCGTTTATAGGAAAGTACTGCTCCCTTTGTCACAAACATGTTTATTTGGGATATCTTGGTCTCACTGGCTACTATATTTTGAATTATTTCTCTAAGAATTTGTTTTACTTTTGGGGGGATTGCTTCTATTTTGAATTGCACAATAAGGATGGTAATAGCAGCCTGGAAATTTTGTTCAAAAAGGCATAATTGGTTTATTTATTTAGGCATCAATCTCTGAGAAAAGACGTACTCTTCAAAGATAAAGTGGCAAACTAAGGAATATTAATACTGTGCATGCTTGTTAGTTTATTCTGTTTGCCTCCCACCCCAAACACATTTTGTTTGGTGTTCAGCACTCTGCCTGTGTTCAACCCAAGTCTTCTCTGAAATGCATTGAGACTTTCCCCTCCACCATCCCCGAAGGAACGGCATTCTTTTCACACTGCTGCTGT
>NW_010249258.1:731-7771 GCF_000690775.1 Eurypyga helias | reverse complement strand
AAAGGAATTTTGGGTACTTCTGCTGCTGAGGCTTGCCAGGATGGGAAAGGATGGCAAGGTGACATCCACTTACAACCCAGCAGCACCTGAAAAAATGTGTCACCTACATAAGTCCCTTCACCTGGTATGAGTTAGGGGGCTTATTGCCCTTCCTGTGGCAGGGGCTGCTTTTAGCCTACACCTTACTGGGAGATGAAAGAAACTGAAGGTAGTTCAGAAACTGATTGCGGTGAATTAGTTCATATTCATCATCAGAGCTCCTGCTTGGACTTCTGTGCATCTCTTGGAGAATCTACAGTGAGTTGCTTTATTTTTGCTGTTGCAGGCATTCATTTTTGAGGTGAAAACACTAGGAAAACTTGGATTCAACTTAGAGCATCTGTTGCTTTAGCTGTTCTCTCTTTTTGTTATGGTACTTGGCTGAAAGGTTGGGGGTTTTGTTATTTGTTTGTTTGTTTTAACCATACAAACAAATACCAAGGAAACAAGAAGATTTACTTCCAAGGCTGAGGAAATGTAATATTTATTGTTTCAGTCCTGACATAATCAGATATTATTATGTTTTATTCTACTGAGTGTGAACTTTTAACTGTGAATAGGGGTTATGGGGAGGAAGAAGCTGCCTCTTTATTTCTATATGATTGCGAAATGTGCTTGGCTGTGATGGTGTGTGCGTTTCTGTAGCAACACTGCAGGTAAAACATACACTTACACACATCAGAAACGAAGCAGAACAGCTATTTATAAATGTGGTTTTGGCCCTTTCTCTGTCCTTGTGAGTGTGCAGGGAGAATTTCCAGAGAGAGGTCTGTCACCAAGTCCTAGTGGATTTTAGGAACCTCACCCTCTTGTCTCCCCTGTGCTCGTGCTTGGCTTAAGGACACAAAGTGGTTTTAGAATAGCAGTAAATAACTTCTGAGCAGAGTTTTGATGTGAAGGCTGGTGCCTCTAACACAGTTGATGCCATGGGGAAAGGCTTTCCCCAGCTTGACTGGTGGGCACAAGCGTGTACCGCCTCCTGGGCATCTGTGTTTTGGAATTGCGTTAGCTGGGGTTGCAACAGCTACTGTAGATTAGCCTTCCAGTTACCCATGACCTCTTGCCTTTGTGACGGGAAACTGGATTTAAAAAGAGCCATGTAGTGACCAGCATAATCATTGTGAAGTTTAAGGAGGGAAAAAAAAAAAAAAAAGGAAAGAAAGAGACGAGCCTGTTGTTGAGTGTGAGAAACCCCCTGTTTGGTGAAAACAGTACTCACAATCCAGATATAGTGATGCTCTTGAGTTAAGAGACATTGTGTAGACATTAAGAGTTTCTGGTCTGAGGTGCCTGGTTCTAAGGGTCCAATGTCTGTAGTTCAGGGTTTTTCTTAATATGAGAAGTGAAACTCCTCAGAAAAGTGAAGTAGGATAGTAAGTATTGAAAGGTGAGTTTGAGCCCAAAATTTTGGTGGACATTTTCCGTCAGTCTTTGTATAGGTGATTGATAGTTTGAAAATATACTACTTGGTATGGTAACAGTGGCCTGTGATTCTATATGAGTAGTGCCTGTTGTTTATATATACAATCCATCAGAAATAGTAGTATACCATGTATGCAGAGTACGACATTGATTGCTCTAACTGCAGGATCGAGTCTATGACCTGTTGAAAATATAGTGAGTAATACTTTTCTTTCCAAAGGCTGGTTCTTGGTGTCCTAGCATGCAACTGTGTTATTACGTTATTAGACTGTTATTTCTATGAATATTTAGAGGTGCAATTTAGCTAAAGACATACTGCTGTAGGGATATGAATATTTAGGCAATTTGTGTTGTCGACTTTGGGCAGCTTCAAACGTTCCCAACAAAGAAGCCTTGTTTGTTTGCTTGATTTTTCTTTATATATCTGTTTATTTATGATGTATGGGCTTCTGTGATGCTTGAAGATGTGATTTACAGTGTAGCATTTCAAGCCTATTGTGAATACCTTAGAGGTCTCTCCCACTCCCTCATAGGATATTTGGCTAATAGTGACTGCACAGCACATCTTAAATGTAATCACAAAACCAGATTTCACAAACCACTTAGCAGCAACATAAAAGGTTAGTGTATGCTTTATGCTGGGTTGTTTTTTTCCTACACAAAACTGGCTGTTAGTAAAGTATACTATTGCTAGAAATAACAGTAAGCAGATTTTTGCCTTTGGCAAATACAGTCATTAAAACAGGGCTATAAATCGCCCCTTGTATAACTGCGTGCATTGTATGTGCCATGTGTGTTTTTCAGTCTGTTAGTCTTGAGTGGTGAAGGAAAAAAACATGCATACATGTACGTATAACTATAAAAATATATAGCTACAAATAGTTTTTTAGAATGTATATTTTCCTAATCACTTACTGATCTACCTGTGTGGAAATACTGGAATTGCAGGCTGAATATATTAGTTAAATCTTTCATTTAATTGATAATGCCAGTTCTTCATAACTAGAAAAGTATGGCTGTTAGACAGACATGTTGTTCCATTATTTGGCCTCTATTTTAAGACCTTAAGCAGCAGTCTATGCATAAAGACCTTTATTTACATTTTTCCTGTTTGAATTTCTTTGTTGTTCTTGAAAACCACTGCTGAGCAATTTTCTGCTAGCAAAATTTTGCCTGTGGGGCCACGTGTGCTCTGGGAAATAGTGTGAACCATTCCAGCCAGCTGGCTTCGCAAGCTGCTCCACTCCTGAAGAGCTGTGCCGTGTGTCTGTAGGGCCGGGGCGTCACTCAGCACAGGCACTCGGCACCTTACAGGATGGTTCTGCTAAGTTAAAATTTGATGTTTATTCAGGAGGCTACTTTTGGATACTGAATTTCCGTAAAGTCATTGCTTGAAGGCTAAAAGAAGATGGAAATCCTTCTTTTGATCAGGATAGTGCTGCTGAATGTTGTGTTGTTGAGTCTTGAGTTTCCTTTCATCAAAGCTCTAGATGTAGAAAACTGCTCAGTGTTGGTGTTCAGGTAAACAAACTTACTGGTGCTTCTTTTCAATATATGCCTCAACAAGATATTGAGTGGAATTGGTTATTTTTGCTGTGAGAACACATGGAACTTTTGCTTCTGGTTCGTAAGTGCTGGGTCACACCTTTAGAAAAGAGGGACTTTTTGCTGTTACTCATAGCCTGCAGTGTAGTTCTGCTTTGGGGACCTGTCCTTCCAGTAATACATTCTCAACGCTACCCTCTTTATTTCTGGGTTGTCTGCTGTTGTTTTAAGCCCTTTCGAGACCATTATCTTGCTTAAAACAAATACACACCTGTATAAGAATGTGTCTTTCTTCTATTTATTCCTCTTCCCCCAAAAGAAAATGCCATGTGTATCCTATCTCAGGCATGTAGAAAAATTGCAAGCAAAAAGTGTGCCAGACCATAAATCTTACCCATGATAAAGTCGTAGATTAAGATTGATCTCACCTGATTTTAGTTGTTTGAACATCAGATTCACAGGGAGCGGGACAGGCTCCCCCAGTTCTCAGTGGAATGAGAGGTGCCCCTGATGGGCAATTCACCTCGGATGTATGTATGATACATCTGTCTCCAGATGGGATGAATTTGCTCATGTCTGATTGCAGAGAGACAAGCCGGACGATGAGCTTAGACTAAACACATAACTTCTAGACAGCTGAAGTGGGGCGGGTTGCATTCCACCCTGGCCACTGGTGAAGCTGTGGGAGCTGCACAAGCCCACCACTCACCCCACAGCTCAGCCCTGACAGAAATCTGCGGTTTTTAATGCACTCATTGCCTAGTTAAAAGCATATTTAGGAACACTGCTGCCAGCAGTTATGAGGAGTGAAATGGATTTTAATAGTGTCCTCTCTCGACTGTGGTTATCGGGAGTGGAAGAGAGTCGGTCATGCTTTCGTTGAAGTGCAGTTGATGGGGGAAGTTCACATCTCTGCTGATTTCAGGATGAACGGCTTATTGCACGTGGGCAAACATGTGGTCTGTGGAATTTTTATGTTTTGTATTGGATCCACATGTGATGTCAGAGAAATGACCTCAATGGATCTTGTGATTTCTCAAGCTTTTCAAGCTACTCAGTGTAATGCTAACCCTAATTATAAATCTCCAGCAAGGGCACATTTCCAGATACATTGTGTCACTTAAAAAAAAAAAAATAAATAAAAAGGTAAGCCCTTCCTTAAATATTTGATTTAATGTCAGGATATCCTGAAATAGCTGGTGGTGAGAGCTGCTTAATGGGTACGAATTACATTTTTTTCTTTTTTTTTTAATTGGGAAATAAAAAAAGGTAAGCCCTTACTTAAATATTTGATTTAATGTCAGGATATCCTGAAATAGCTGGTGATGAGAGCTGCTTAATGGGTACGGATTACATTTTTTTTCTTTGGGAAATGCATGTTTTAGTAGTTTGGTCATTTGAATTCAGTTTGGGGAGACTGTTTAAAATATGCTGATGATGTCAGCTAATATGCGTAATATCTTTTGTGTAACCACTTATCTGTTTCCTAACAGCACTGTAGACAAAATACTTCATGAAGGTTAATGATAACTAGAAATAAGCATACTGCCATGTTTAAAATTACACAATCCAGAGGGCGAAGAAAAGTTGCAATGAGATGAAGGCCAAGTTCATCTGTTCAGTTTTGGCTGGCCTGAGTTTTTCTCTGGAAGTACCCTTTTATTCATTTTGCTATAAAGGATGTCCAGGGCAACTGCATGCTTAATTGCAGTTAAAAAGGGATGAATCTCAAGCCAAGCAAGGCTCTGAGTGTCATGGGGGAAAATATCCATCCCAGTAAGTAACGTGAAAACACGTCTCCTGGTTAGCATGTAACTAGGGGTGGAGAACACTCTGTTTCGGTGCTGGGAAATGATGTTACTTTATACTCAGGAAGGAAGTGTGTGCCCTCAGAATGAACATTTTCTGACAATAATGATCATAACTCACCTTCTTGTGGCCTTAAATGTCCACAGTTGGCTTGCAGTTGTGATACACTGGATGGAAGAAATTGTGTGGGAAAGGATCACATTCCTGGTTTGGATAACATCCTTCTTTTCAGCCCTTTTCCCATTATCTATAAGCTACAGAGAGGAAGTAGAGGCAGCTTGTGGCTGCAGGTACATGCCAGTACATGGGAGCAACAGGAGGTATGGTCTGCTGGCATGTGCTGCTTTCTTAACAGCCAGTACTAGTTCTCTACAAGGCAAAGATTAGGTCCAGGTACAATGGTCCCACAGGTGAGTGTCACACACTACACCCATCATTGGTCTACTCTCTATATCATACTGTCACTGAGTAAACTTCACTTTGTTCTTGGAGCAAATTGTCTGGGCCGTAAGTACCCGTAATAGAATCATAGAACTGCCTAGATTGGAAAAGACCTGTAAGATCATCTAGTCCAATCATTAACCTAACCCTGACAAGTCCCCACTAAACCATGTCCCTAAGCACTACATCTACGCAACTTTTAAAAACCTTCAGGGATGGGGGACTCCATCACTGCCCTGGGCAACCCGTTCCAATGCCTAATGACCCTTTCAGTAAAGAAATTCTTCCTAAAATCCAATCTAAACTTCTATTGGCACAACTTGAAACCATTTCCTCTTGTTCTATCACTTGTTACTTGGTTCAACAATCGAATACTTTTTTTACATTTTGATACCAGAAAAGGTGACGAGATGTAAATTCCAGTGATGACAGACCTCTGTATTTGCTAGTCTTTGCACTTCCTCAGCCTGGTTGTAGACCTGTTATTTTACTACAGACTTGAAAACTTGGTTTGGTGTGATCTGGGGATGGCTAGAAGCAGAACTGCAGGACCTTGTTTGGTGACCAGGTCTCGGGTCTACCTGATGCATGATGGCCAAGCTCCTCAGCTCCCCCAGTGTGTGCTCTGCAGGAGCCTCCCCCAGGGACTCAGCAGTCGCTGCCTTTGCTTAGCTTGTATGAACCTGCCAAGGAGTGTTGATGAGCTAGTAAAAATTGAAAAACCAGCAGGATGCCAGTGACCTGTGGCTGTTTCTCACCCAGCAAAGCCTATGCCATTCTCCTGGCCAAGACCTTGTTCAATGTGCCGGAGTAGACGGGATGTCTCAAGCTGTTTGGTACCAAGTAATTTTAGTTCCTAATTTACTAAATATTTACAGTCTTAAAAAGCAAGTGACAATAGTGGCTCTTTAATGCCTGCTCAGGGTTGTAGCTCTCCTTGTTTTAGTCACATGATGTTCTTTGTTAGGCATTAGGAGACACTGTGATTAAAAATGAGTGAAAGGTTTCTACAAGAAGTGTGCAAGCAGTAATCATGGTTCGGTGCCATTGTGGTCTTCCGTACGCATGCCGTGGTTTAGGCCCAGCTGGCAACAAAAGACCACACGGCCGCTCGCTCACTCCTCCCGTATGGAGATGTGGAGGGGAAAAATAGAAGGAGAGGTTCTGGGTTGAGACAAACCAGGGAGGCATCACTCATTAGTTATGGTCATGGGCAAAACAGATGCGACTTGGGGAAGAAAAATCTATTTAATCAGTTACCAATCAAATCAGAGTAAGATGATGAGAGATAAAACAGATCTTAAATCTTCCTCCTTTCTTCCTGGGCTCAGCTTTGCTCCCCATTTCTCTACCTCCTCCCCACCAGCAGCACAGGGGGACAGTGAATGGGGCTTGGGGTCGGTTCATCACACGCTGTCTCTGCCGCTCCTTCCTCCTCAGGGAAGGACTCCTCACACTCTGCCCCTGCTCCAGCGTGGGGTCCCTCCCGCAGGAGACAGTCCTCCATGAATCTCTCCAACGTGAGTCCTTCCCACAAACTGCAGATTTTTTTTCCTCTAACTGGTCTGGCATGGTACCTTCTGTGGGCATGCGTTCCTTCAGGAGCAGACTGCTCCAGTGCTGGCTTCCCACGGAGTCATGGGGAGTCCACCGTCTTCCTAGCTCCTTTGGTGGAGGCAGGGAAACTTCTATTGAAGCTTCTCACAGGAGCCATCCCTGTGGCTCTTCCCCCTCTACCAAAACCCACCACCACGGAAACCCAACACAATGCCATTGTTCTTTCC
>NW_010249258.1:0-710 GCF_000690775.1 Eurypyga helias | reverse complement strand
AGATTTATCCTGAGTCTGATTACCCTAACTAAATTAAGGTGTAGAAAAATGATTTCTGAAACTGGTAGCAAGTTGGTGTTTCAGTGGAGATGACTGAAGTATGTGTATATGCTGGCCCAGAATTTCACTTGAGGGTTGGTGAGAGCATGGATAACCTGAACATTTTATAAATAGGCAGGGCTGAAGGATATTTATTAAGTCTTACAATAGGTACAAAAGCATTTTTCAATTTGGAGGAAAAAAATCAATTTGGAGCAAATTTCTGATGAGCCAATTAATGTAATAGATGATCAGTGGTATATTCTAAGCAACGTTCTTCTAGATTTATCTCCAGATGTTTGTGCAGAAAATTAACACTTACTGGGATTGGCTGTTGATACCTGAAGTTTATAAGGCTTCTGTCTCCTGTTAAGACTGTTCCTAGAAAAAAAATTATGTCATCCTTTTCAGTGCTTTGGCAAATCTGATCTCATCAGTGCAGCGCTGGGCAGGTGGGCTTGCTGCTTTGTAGAAGCAGCTAAATGTGTATCCCAATGTTGGAAAGTCCCACCCCCCTGTAAGTCTGTGTATGTGCCGGGCCAGGAAACGATAGTTGCTGTCAGGTAAGTGGTAGCTGATGGTGCTGAATTTTGGCTGTTAGAGGTGTAGCCATCCTTCTGCTGGCTCAGCCTCCATCTGGAGGCACCTTCAGCAAGTGGCGCATGCTCTTT
>NW_010249257.1:0-25531 GCF_000690775.1 Eurypyga helias | reverse complement strand
CGCTGCCGCCGCTGACTCTGCCGACCAGAAGTCCTGGTTGAAGTCCACGTTTTTAATGTTTTGCTTCATTCCACATGAGAATGTGTACAGCACCTGGAGATAGATCAAACTGAGCGAGGCTGTGGCTCTTCACACCAAAACCACACTTCTAATGCGTGATCTTGGCAGCCTTCTTCCCAACTCTTTAAGATGGGCACTTGCAATGAGGTCAAGACTCATGTCCACCCTGCCTTTTGCACTGACAAACGCTGCCAGACTGCTCCCTTGATGGTGGCCAGCTGCAGTCTCACAGGTTATACTGAGATGGAGAACTTTATGAGGGACAACCTGCCCCTTACCCTACTTGTATACGGTGATTAGCACAATGGGTGTCCACAGCTGGGATCTGAGCTGATGCTATAAAGTATATAAATCATAATCCCACCAGTCTCGCTCCCAGATCTCCAGTTATAAAACACCACGGACCATAGAAGACAGTGACTTGCCTCAAATCCCACAGATGTCTCTGGCAAAGCACAGAACTGGGCTGCGGTCTCCCACCTCCTGCTGCAGTAAGCAAACCTCTGGAAACCATCACTGGCTTCTAGTCCGAAAATGGAGAGTGTTCTCGAGAGGAAGGATCTGCAACATTAAGGGCTGATGACTAGGGCATTTAAAACAAGGCTGTTCTTTAAAAAAAGAAAGATCTAAAAAGTCTTTTCAGACCCAACCCACATCAAAATAATCAGGCTGAAATCGGAGAAGAATGTTAGCTGGTGCCACAAACAAGCAAGTATCCAGACAGCCACAGTTGTTTGGCCTACACTTGAAAAAATATTTACAAACTTTGGCAATAAAATCAAAGCTGACAATGGTCATCTGCTTCAAGGTCAAACCTTCCATGGGTTTATGTGGCATTTTGTTCTATATCCTAATATAACCCTACCATGGCCTCTAGTGACTGGACTACTTGAGAGGTTTATGTAGAACCTAGGGGAAAAAAACCCACTAAAAATACCCTATCCTTGGGGAAATGCACTTTTTCTTCCTCTCTCTATACCCCATATTACACTGTGTAGGCTACATAAACTTCAAAATCTGTAGAAGAGGTTATGTTCACTGTGCATCGCCCATAATGGAGAGAGTTCTAAGTGTAACATGTTTAAATTGAAAACAGACAGATTTAGATCAGGTATCAGGAAGAAATTCTTCACAGAGAGGGTGCTGAGGCACTGGCACAGGTTGCCCGGAGAAGCTGTGGATGCCCCATCCCTGGAAGTCTTCAAGGCCAGGCTGGATGAGGCTTTGAGCAACCTGGTCTAGTGGAAGGTGTCCCTGCCCATGGCAGGGGAGTTGGAACTGGATGATCTTTAAGGTCCCTTCCAACCCAAACCATTCTGTGATTCTGTGATTCTATAATTCATCTGTTGTCCGGAAGTTGATGGGATCCCAGAGCAACAGGGCTTCCAGCACTGAATGGCACCCCTCGGAGTTAGAAGGTGCAGGTGAGGTCACAGAAGGGTGGCGGTGGCAGGCCAGGGGGACGACGTGGCCACAGGCTCTGCAGGGCTTTCTCGTGACACCCGGCCACCCCTTGCAGCGGGATTCTCCTGTTCACAAGCCATATAAATCGAGAACACAGACCTTGCAAGTGGCACCATCCCTCCTGGAGATATTTTAATCGTAGCTGAGCGGACGCACTTTCTGCGTGTAGGTGTGAAGAACTTACAGTCTAGGAGGTGGCTGTGACCTCTTCATCTACAGGAGAGAAAAAGCAAATGGACCCGCCGCTCGCTGGTGGTGGCTTGGAGAGTGAGTCTGAGAGGGACACAGGTGCGGTGTTTAATTCCCAGCAAACTCGCTTCAGAAACAGTCAGAAATGGCCAAAGGAAAATCTCCAGCACTCAAGAGGGACTGAGGTTGCTGCAGGCTGATCAGCAGGTGGGAAGGCTTCCTTCCCTCTGCAGAGCCAGGCTGCCATAGCAGAAGCAGGATGCCAGTGCCCTGAGACAGAAGCTGCCATCCAGGAGCAGCTTGGGGAAAACTAAAATGCATCAGGAGGGCTTGCCGGTACCAGCTTCCAGTCAACTCCACCCAGCTGCCCTTGATTCCCCCAGGAGACATTGGAGCTCAGCACCCTGTAAGAGCAGCCCTGTGTGAGCCCTCCATCACCCAGAAGGACAGGCAGGGCATGAGGGTTGGAAGAGTCTTCCAGACCTGCTGCTGTCAGGCTGTGCTTGTACACAGCGCAGTCAGGTTCTGGGTCTGCTCATGGCATTTTGGCCTGACCACTTACCTTACCGTAACATTTCCTCTCCAAGTTCAAAGCCTCCTTTGGCCTGTCACTCAGTCCTTACAAATTAATTTCTTATTTTCCTTCATAATGCAATTACTGTAAGGTAATCAGATATGAGGGACAACTTCTTTCTTTGGTTCTTGTTTTTCTGTATTTAAATAGAGTATGATGCGATTTATGAAGTGTTAGAAAGTAATTTTCCCTAATGGATGTTCAAATAGATGAGATCCTTTATCAGAATGTTTTCCTTTGTTTCAAAATGACATTTGTCTAAATATCCTTTATTATTTTTCTGTAAATGTAGGGGGTTTTTGATCCAGCAATAATAATTTATTGTCTATTTGGGATCAGTCCCTTTTACATAGCTTTTCTGCAAATAAGGTTTCTGTTCTTGGCAATGAACTCTGGAAACTGTCACTCCTTAAGTGGGATCTGACATAATTCATTACCTGCTATCAAGCCAAAATAATTATATTAAAATTAATATTTCTTATGGGGTTTTGACAGTATTAATTTAAAAAATATTATCGCTCAGAAATACCTGGTCACTTAATAGTTGGTTGCCATTTTCCCTTACATATTGGATTAAATAATTGTGGGTAAAATGCTGACTGTATTGACTGACAGTAGGAACAAGGAGAAGGGTATAATTGTTAATCCTACCCAATTTCAGACACAAAATGTTGTCAAAATGTCTGAAAAAAATATTTTTTTCCCACAACTATCTAACATTTATAATTTTTCTAGAAGTCTTTTGATATCCACAGTGGCATGACTTAAAACAGGAGATAAAGATTTGATACTCTTGATCAAGCTAAAGCACACACAGTTTTTTCCAAGCTACAATAAACCTAATTTCTCTTTTTTTTTTCAATAAATGACAACATTTAGGATATTAATTCCTAAATGTTTTGCTTAGACTTTGCTCAGATACAAAACCATTTGTCTCATAGCTATTTCCTCATAGACTCCTTCAACACTTAGTACTCCCAAGTTAGTATAATCATATAGTTTGGCATGACTGAAATAACTGGTTCCTTACAGACTGTAAAATTGCTTATATTTAAGTGTTTGCATTAGTATCATTGCCTGCATACTGCAAAATACTGTGTTCCCTTTTTATGAGTTGCCCCAGTGGAGCTATTATTTGATGTATTTCTTATGCCAGACATGGAGAACGCACTAAGTGAGGACAACTTTGGTAGCTTGCTTTGACAGCTGAAATGCCTTAGTATATATCAATTAGATTTTATCCTGGCAGAGAAGGAGAACCATTTATTAAAATCTTCATCTGACCTTTATGTCCATCACTATTAGTAGTGATTCTAAGATCACCTCATTAGTTCAGCGGACAAACTAGGATATGGTTGCAATGCGAGGCAAAAGACACTAAATGTTTTTGCCCCTCCACGGAGCTACCGAAGTATAAATTGATAGTGTGATTTATCGAATATTTGTACAACACCAATGAGGGGGCAGCATAAAGCAACATACCCAGAGAACAGGCACCGCTAACCTAGCACGGGAGAAGGGGTTTACAGTGAGTCGTAAGTCACACATCAAACCACAGAGAGAACTCCCATACTAGCTCCTGGTTCATGACTGGTACAAGACGGGCATGAGGCAAGCTGACCAGAAAGCTGTGTCTGCAGCCCCAGAACCTGGGGAAAGGAAAGGGAGTCTGCAGACCCATCACTTTCCACTGCGTTGGTTTTAACTCCAAGAATCACAAACTGGTGCTTTTCAAGTTTCTGCTGTAGTAACAGTATTATTTTCTGTAGCAGTGCCAACTCCCACAGCTCTGCAGGCATGCAGGGACCACTTCTGGATCTGCCTCAGAAGGCTCAGTCTGCAGGATGGCTGATGTACTGGGTGCATGACAGCCACGTTATCAGGAGATAATGCAGTCTGGATGGGTTTTGTATAGCACAGACAGTCTGTTCCCCAGAGTGGGTGGTTTATTTTTTATCAGGATGTCCAGCACTGATGGGGCATTAAGCAAAGAGGATCAGTGGGTACTATCATGATGTCCCAAATCTTCGGTTCTACTTGTCTTGTAGCTCTTTACATGGGATTAGACCTATTTTTACCCTTTATTTTGTCTTTCTTATGCGCTAAAGTAATGCAAGTAAACCCATCATTCGAACAAATAAAGTCTGGCAGAAGGAAATGGTCTTAATGAAGGAGCTGCAGCTGCAGGATTGGTTGAAATGTGGTGATGTGGGTGCCAGCTGGCCAATCTTTCCCTCACACAAGTCTGCATGAACAGCCAAACTGCAAGCTCCACATCACACCTCGATGCTAAGTGACATTGAAGAAGGATACAAAATCACAGGTCAATAGCTTGGATGTCTAAAGCAAAATAAGGAGCAAGAGAAGAAGGTAGTAAAAGCAGTGATAGGGAATGAAAAGCAAGATTAAGAGTTGGAAAATTTACGTATTTTGTTATTAGCCAGAAATTATTTTGGCAAAATTACTCTTCATTATCTTTGTATGCATTTACATTCCTCTTAAAAAGGATTTTTCCAAATTCTCCTTCTCTCTAACTATAAAATAAATTCTGAATTGTAGGCAAGAGAAGCTGTATGACTTACAGCGGGTCAGGTTACACTTATTCCCAATGCACAATAGCATCCAAACACTTTCTCTTCTACCATACTTGAAGAATACTACAAAGCATTCCCAGCCTGACAGCAGTCAGCCCGTGCCTGGGGAAGTGGGACTCAGTTCAGGACAGCTAAGAAGAACTGGCGTGGGTTTGGCTTGTAGGCTTGTGGGAAACTGGGATGGAAAGGGGAAATTTGCTGTTGCCCGGTGTGCTCAGAAATTGAGGAAAGGGAGAAAGTCAGCTCATGAGGAATGAAGACCTGATGCAGGAGAACTGTGAGTCCTCTGCACGTGGACTGCATGCTGATTTTGAGGAGACCTCTTCCCAAAAGCTGCCAAGCCATGGCCAATCTGCAGCCCCACAGTGAGCCTACCCCCACGCCAGGGCCAGCACTGCATGCGTACGACTCGACTCACAGGGAGCGGTGGGCAAGAAGCAGGGCTGGGGAAGGGGTGTATCTGTGGCGTGTTGAAGAGGGGCATAGGCTTCAGTGAGAGTGCTGGGAGGTCTGTGACACCCAGGGCTGTGCTGGGATTGCATTGACAGAATCTGTTTGGTTTCACAGCAGATCAAAACAAAGAGATGTCCAATACCGGTGTGTCTCCAGAGCCTGTGTCGCTGGCTGACGCCTCAGAAGAGGAGGCCACACAAGGTTGTGATGCTGACCTAGAGGTTGAAGGTGAGTGTTTTCTGACCATCCGTCCTCCCTAACCCTTCCCCTTACAGAGCTGTACCTACCCACTGGTATGTGTCTGAAACGGCGTCCAAGGACACAAGGCGAGATGTCCAATACCGGTGTGTCTCCAGAGCCTGTGTCGCTGGCTGACGCCTCAGAAGAGGAGGCCACACAAGGTTGTGATGCTGACCTAGAGGTTGAAGGTGAGTGTTTTCTGACCATCCGTCCTCCCTAACCCTTCCCCTTACAGAGCTGTACCTACCCACTGGTATGTATCTGAAACGGCATCCAAGGACACAAGGCTGCCAGGGTGCTGGCAACCACACCTAATGTGGCAGTTGATAAAGGCAGGGCAGATGAATTTCCCTCCAAGAGCTTTCCCTTTGATGTCAAGCATCTTCCTTCAACCGCTCTCTATTCACCATGACCATTCCTTTGTTCCTCCTTCTCCCCTCTAGTCCTCACTAACCAGCATCACCAGAGCAGCCCACTGCCTGGGCAGCAGGAGCAGCTGGCTGAAGGCAGGGATGGAGCTGAGGCCCTGTTTGTGAACGCCTGGTGAAACACATAGCAATTGTGGCCTGCGTGCCGTGGGTTTGCCGCAGTTGCCCTAGACTTTTCTGGTGGCTCTCCTCTTATCTCCTGCCTAGTCATCTAGCTAAACAAGTCTTGCACTCGTTTTTGTAACAGTAGGATTTGTCCATAATTTAGGATGGGGACTTTGTAACTTGTTATCAATGGAAGGAAAATTTAAAAAAACATAAGAATGCAAGAAAAAAAGACTTTTGTTGGAGGCCTCCGACTGAACTGGAAAATGGCTTTGACAAGAGAGCAACTTGTCTTGAGGTCAGCCCATTGAATGCATATAACAACATGGAGAAATACGAGCTCTAAGTATGGGGTTTGAGGAAGGAATTCCAAATGACAGGTTTCTGTGGAAATACAGCCGCCAGCTGCACTGATATGTCTCACTGCAGCTGTGTCAACAACACCCGATGGCCAAGATGAGAATGCTGGGATTCTTTCTGCTGGTTGTAAGCCAAAATGTTCCGAGCTGCCCTAGCTCTGCTGGCAGTATCAGCTGTGTGCTTCAATTAAGATTAAAAAAAAGCAAAAAAGATGAAAATGTTTTTGCCTGATGTCAAGAATTCTTAATTATACCAAGAAAGGTTTAGTCACATTGCAGACTGGTGAGAAACTACAGCAAGTCACTGGATGCCAAAAGGAGAAGCAAGGAGGATACATTAACTCTCGGAAGTCTGGGATGAAGGGATGGGGAGAACCAGGGGATGATAATCCTTTAAAACCCTACTGTTGTTGCACAGTGTTACTTAATTAAGTTACTTAATTTATTTACAGGAGGAGGGAGGACACTGAATGCACCACTCATCAGTATACCTTTTCACTCTAGATCCTGAGAAGGCCTTTGCAGGCATTACGGGAGTGGAGCTGTACTTGGAAGCATGCAGGCTGATGGCGGTGGTGCCTGCTTCACACTTCATTCAGAACCTGGCCAAGCCGTACATAAACCTGAACCACCACGGTCTAGGACCCAAAAGTGTCAAAGCCATTGCTATTGCTCTGGTGGTGAGTAGCCAGTAAGAGTGGGGGCACTGTTCTCAAGAACAATAGGCATTTTAGGCCTCTCTCTGTGAAACCATCACTGAGTACACATCATGGGAGACAAAGTCACATCTTCCCCATAGGAGCTCTGAGCATCCTTAATGTTTCTAATCCCCTGCACAGGGAAGTCCTGTGTGGCAACTGATGGCCTTTGACAGATTTAGCTCCCCAGACCCAACTGATGCTCTTCCAAGGGACACAGTAAGGCCAGAGGGGTTGGTATCCCTCAGTCTGGGTCCTGCATAGGGATGTGCTACATCCACCAATGGACAGCCCCAGGATTCCTGAACTGATGCTTGGATCTGAACCTGGGTCTCCAGGCTGGCACAAAGCAATGGAAAGTCCTACCCACTCAAAACCTCTCCAAAGAAGTATCTCTTCTGTGTGCCAACTCCCACTGCCACAGCTCTGCCACAGCCCCTGATCACTGTCCTGCTCAAGACCTTCAATGCTTTCTGAGGTCAGCGGAAACTCAGAGTGTTTGTTGAACTGAGGAAACTATTTGCTTCATTGACTTTTCAGCAGGTTTTTGTGTTTCTTTGTTTACCTTTGTGTCTTCCCAGTCCAACACAACCGTCACCCATCTCGAGTTGGAAGACAACCGCATTCTGGCAGAAGGAGCCATATGTATAGCAGAGATGCTACGAGAGAATTCCTCCCTTCAAGAACTGGTACCCAATCTGACATAGTTTGTAGCCAAAATTATTGCTCACCAAGTTCAATCATCTGAAAGAAAAACCATTCATTCCATTATGATTTTAACCAAATAACCATTGTTCTCATGCAAAAATATTCACATTCTGAAAGTCATGTTTTATGCTGCTCTACTTTTTGAAGTACAAGCTTGTGAAAAGCAGAAGTGTGCATGTGATGGCAGTCTGGTGAGTCTGGAACTGTTCTCTTCATCAGCAGATGTGTCAGTAATTACCATAACTAAGTCTTTTCAGTTCATGCTTAGCCAATGGAAAAAATGTCTTGGTCAGGAACTTTCATTCTCCAATATGACATGGGGAAACTTTTCGAAATAGATTAAGGGAATAATGAAAATCTTTCAGATATGAACTGGCAAGAATGTTCCTTTGATCTAAAACTGGAGTATACAAAATGCATTTTGATAGGTTATGAGATCGGTGTTACACTGGAAGAAAAGATTCTTGGTTCACTGAAGACAAAGACCCATGTGAAACTGATGGATTATGGGCTTTATTCCTGTTAGTGATGACACAGGGTTAAACACCCCTGTAACTCACATGTTAGTTACCGTCTGGCTGCCATTTCTCATATTGTTCATCTTGCATTATTCCCTTGATATCCTAGGCATTAAGAAGATAACAAAGCTAATTCATTTTTTTGACTTATCCTTCTTATCCTCCCTTCTTTCCTTCCAGAACATCTCCAATAACCACCTAGACACAGCAGGAGCTAAAGCCATTGCCAGTTTGCTTTTGGATAACATGTCCCACCTCCATGCTCTTCAGCTCTCAGGTGGGCTGTATGCACCCAAACAGGGATGGCAGTGGAAGTGAAATACTGTGTGTTACAGTCCAGTCTCTCATCCTGAGAATATTAGTCAGACTACGGGCAAAATCAATCTCTCAGCTATGTCTCTGATGGGAACCCAGAGTAACAGTGGAAATCTAGATTTAATAGTGATGTGATTAAACATTTGGCCTGCTCAACCTCCAGCACCTCTGAAAACCAGTCCCTTACGAGAAACTTAGATAATTGCTGGAGCATCTCCCACATCTTGGCGTAATTCTACTCTATGGAGCGAAGTGGAACAGTGACTAACTTCTTACAGCCTGATCTGGGCCATGATTAACTGGAGGTTCCACCTAAAAGCACAGCTTCCTGCAGACCCCAGCACAGCACCAAGGGAGAGATCAGCATACTGTTAACATACTTTTCCTCCCCAGGAAACAACTTTGGAGAGGAGACTGCACCATACTTTGCTGAGGCACTAATGGTGAGTTACCTGAAATCCAAGGTCATTTGCAGCCCTGGCTGTGTAACAGACTCGCCTCATCTTGAAGCTGCTACTCACTTGGCAGGACTTCACTTGGCAATGCCCATACGATTTTCTGGCATAATTCTGCTAAGTGCCTCTTGCTTACTTCAGAAATGAGAGAGGCTGGGAGGACATAGAGCAGGATGCACTGCTCTATGCACTGTCCTCTTAGGACAGACGTGTGAGTCTGGCTGAAACACATTCAGAACTGTGTAAGAGAACAACAGAATGACACCTGGGTGGAAAAAAAAAATCAAAAAGTAACCCAACTTCATATCACTTTGCAATTCTCCAGTAAAAAGAAGACACTTGATTTCTCTGGTTAGTTCCTGTCTCAAAGCCTCTCCACCATTTGACACCACCAGAACCTACCCTGAAGCAAGGCCTTGACCTGCTGTCAGAAAGTGCTCTTGGTCAGGGTGCAATGGTGGGAGTGAAACAGGGCAGGAACAGAACTGCAGGATGTGCTGCAGGCCAGGCACGAGCTGTGCGAGGGAAGTTTGCACAACACAAGGTCCCCTTGCTCTTGCTGTTCTGGGAAAATAATCACTGTGATGTTATATGCCTCACAAAGTTTTGTTTTGGGACACGCAGTGCCGCCATCTCCATGATGATGATCTCCTGTGCACTGGAGATTTTGGTGTGTCTGATATCCCTGTTTCATCCTCATGTGGGGGCCTTGGCATGGCAGCTGGTTGCAGCTGGCTGGAAGATCTCATTGACTTTGCACATTTGTCTCTCTGCAGGGCAATAACCAAGTGAAGGAGCTGGATCTCAGCCACAATGAGTTCTGTGAGAAGGGAGGACAGCTCCTGGGACAGGTGCTTGGTAAGCTAATTTATTACTCCCGCAAAGCCAGGAGTACAGACGCTGGGGGACTTGATGGCGTCAGCCCAGTGAACATAGATTTCCTTCTCCAGCAAAAATGCCCCATGACCTGGTGGGTGGTACAAAAGACAAGGCGCCCAGATTTAGTGCTCTCTGCCTGGCCCACAGGCTCACCCCCATCACCACAGGTGACTCTAGCAACTACGGCTAATGGACCAGAATGAGGATGAGAATACAGGATGAGAAACCACAGTAACAGAGCAGTCTGTGTCAGAGAGCTGAAAGACAAGTCCCTCGGGGAGTACAAAGCAGAAAATTGCCTTTTACTAAAATCTAATAGGATTGCCAAATGTTGTTTGTCTTAAGCTTTTGATTACAAAGTTCAGGAGTGATTTCAATTTTTCTTAAGTAGCCCAAACCCTAATGGTTTGAGCCATTGCACAGCAAGCAGCAAGGGAAACAGATTAGGAAGACATAAAATAAAGCTGCCTAAGTGATCTGTTCAGAGAGAGATCCAGAGTGTGTTAGCAGCCCTGGAGATGCAAAGCAAACAAAACAGTTACAGACCTTCAGTGATCTCAGGTGCTAGTGGTGCACTGGGAAAGACTTGCATGAATATCTGACGGCTCTTCTTCCCGGATTATGGCCAACATGCCTGCTACCATAACCACCACAAGCCTGTGCTGCGAGTGTGCAGTGTTCCTTGAGCATTTCAGTAGCACAATGCCTTCAGTTTAATTAACGCTTTCCTTCTCCTGGTTCAGTATTTCCACTGATATGAACCTCTTTCTAATTAGAGTCCAGGCCTTTAAAAGTTGGATCAATTAAAACTGCAGGGAGGGACAAGGCACCGTGCCTCTGTCATGGACAAGCCTGTAGGTGATGCAGAGATCAATACCAAAACTTGTGGCCTCCCTAGCCCAGAAAAATGTCTCCCCAAACTTCAAGGTCTTACAGCTCTTCTCTCCTTCCGGCTCACTCGAGGGAGAAGCAGCAGAGATTAGTGCAAACTCTGTTACTTTTCTGGTTTGTTTCTTAGAAGAATATTTTTAAGTCAGCTAAACTCACCATCTGCCTCCATCCAACCTCCGATCCGTGGAAAATATGGGTAAGAAATTCTCTCTGAGAATGAGAAGCAAGTGTTGGCAGCAAGCCCTGCCCCTCCCAGTGCTGCAGTAGGCACAGATGAATTCACACATAGCCTGCTCAAAGTAGAACTTCCACCACGGGGTGTGCTGTGCATGTGAATTGGCACGGGCACATATACAGCTGGGCACAGCTACTGTATGAAGCTGAATTCCTCTCTTCTGCTAATCAAACATATGCAGAGGGAGTCTTGATATTTTAGATGTGGCATGGAGGATCCAGCCATTTTTCATAGTAGGAAACACAGACGGGATCTAGTACTATAAGAAATCCTCCCTCTCTCTACCTTCCTCCTTGACAATTTATTCTTTGATCAAGCCAGAAAAAACCCTGTGCTCCCTTTCTGCTTGTGATAACAGCCCATTCTCTGCCCTTGGGGTGCTGCAGACAGCAAAGTCTCTGTAGGTACAGGTTCCTCGTACTGCAATCAGCGAGGGCTGTTCTCTAAGACTTTCTCTAAGTCTCTAGGTGTGGGTGAGTAGCTGTGTCCAGACCACTTGTTCATGAGCTAACATCTCAGTTTCTTTTTCCTAGCCAGCAACTCAAAGCTGGAGATCCTGGACCTGAGCTGGAACCACCTGAGAAGGAAGGGGACAGTAGCACTAGGCAAAGGTCTCAGGGTAGGAATGCCCCTGTTTTATGATACCGTTCACTGTGATTATTACCAGGAGCTGTTTGAAACATGAACTGGGAACTCAAATCCCTGACGTCTGAGCAGGATTCAGTAGCTCTAGCAAGGCTCATCCTACTGACAGTGGCAGTAGGTGAAAGAGTAAAGCAGTGAGTAGGTGTGGTGACTTACATGGATGGAGAAACCCTGGTGACACGGCAGAAATGCTGGATTCATTTTGGGCTGCCTGGGTGTGACTAGAGGGATGCTCCAGTCTCAGCCAGGCAAGAAAGGGTGGAGTGGTATGGAAGATGAGCATGCAGTAGCTAAGATCCTTCTTCTCTCCCTGGAGGGCAATGGTGCACTGAAGATACTCAACCTTTCTTGGAATGGCATTGGCAACGAGGGAGCACTGGCCCTAGGAGAAGCTCTCAAAGTCAATAATGTGCTGGTTCACCTGGACATCAGCAACAACCAGATCAACAATGAGGGAGCCAAGAAGCTCTGCAGGGGCCTTGAAGTCAATGGAAAACTCAAAACCCTGAAGGTAAAATAAAACCCGTGTATGGCTGGAGGGGTAGCGGAGTAGGAGTCAGGAGGGAGACAAGACAAAATGAGCTTTCTAAGCTAGATCTGGAGGAAATAAATATTGCTCAGGGCTGAAGGTGAGCAGAAGGAAGTTCTATCCCATGAATTTCATCTAGGGCAACTAAATTGGACTTTTCCCTCAAAAAATCCCCCAGGGACTGGCTTGACATAACCCCACACCTCTCATCACCTCAAGGTTATTGACACCTGTCATGTCCAGTCTCAGTCAAGTGAGAACCTAGGCAGGTCTGCACATGCACGTAAATGTAGTTGTGAAGGTACACACGTACACGTAATACGCATCTTCACCTAAGGCAAAGGTTCACACTGAAGTGTGCGGGTGCACAAGAGTGTGCCTTTCTCAGTGCGTTAATGATTTGCTAAAAACTTATTCAAACTGTCATTGCCACGTCAGGGCAATGCCACAGCACTACCTAAAGGAGAGCAGTATTATCAAGTCCTGGAAAAAGAAAGCCAAAACTGCCTGCTAGTAAGCTAGAGATCAATAATCCTGGAAAGGGCAAAACTGAATGGCCAGCCAAGCTGGCGTCAGAGGCTAGGGTTGAGAGCTAACATTTCTTCTCAATCCAGGATCATTTTCTAGGAATTCAGTTCAGGAAAGTCAGCTTGCTTATGAGCTGCATTCCCAGGAAGATCTAACATAAACGTCCCAAGAGCCTGCACGTGGCATTATGGTGGTTGAGGGGTATCTTTAAAGCTGTTCATGTAGGTCTGTCTTTGGGCATGCCTGTCCTTGTAAACCACTGCTACCACACCAGTCTTTGGGACTGCTGTTTTACATTGTGTAAATAGATGTGTCTGTTTGCCTTGCTCTTATCCTGGCTTGAGGGAAGGTCACTAGCTCACACCAAGGCATTCCTCTCTCAATGTAGGGTTTTGTGGGGCTGAGACCACAGCTGGTGAGATAACAGACAAACCCATCATAGAATCATAGAATCACAGAATGGTTAGGGTTGGAAGGGACCTTAAAGATCATCTAGTTCCAACCCCCCTGCCATGGGCAGGTCCCATCAAAAGGGACTACAGCCCTGCTGAAGAATGGGAAGAAAGGATCACCCTTGAGGTTGCAGCATGCCTTCTGCTGGGCCTTAAACGTCATTCTCACCATGTCTGGATCTACATCTCCTCTTCTACAGATGGCAAATAATCCCCTGACTGTGGAAGGTGCTGCTGCGCTGGTCACATCTGTCAGAAAGAACCCCAGATCCATGATGGAGGAGATCAACATCTCAGTAAGAGCTTATGCACTGGAAAGTCTTCCAGACCATACACCATACACTTTTAGGAACTGGGTGGAACACAGTGATGTCCCCCTTCCAAAAATGTTCTGAGAATTGCTCTTTGTTTCATTTATGTGCAGCAAGTAATAAAAAGAGGCTACTATTTGACAGCCCTTTTAGGAGCCACGTGGAAATTATAGGGCTTTGGTCTAGCTCTGGAGAGGCATGCCTGTACTATCACCACATTTCACTCCCTTCCATTGTGCAATAGCAGAACAAGAACAAGGAGTGAATTCCCACTGGAGGATGAATTCTTTTTCATCCCCTGAGCTGTGTCCCTCCAAGGCAGCCGAAGATGCTAGATACTGTGAAGTGCTTTGATACCCTGTCGGTATGTATGAGGAGCAGAAGATGGATGCTTCAAGGCATTGAAAGAAAAGCAATTTTATTTTGATAAACCCCAACATTAAAAGGCTGGTGTAGAAGGAAAAAAACAATCAAAGAAGCCAAATCTTAGTATGCTGCTCCATAGCAAGCCAGGAGCACAGCACATACTGTTGTAACCTCATGTGCTACTTCTAAAATGAGAGACCCTGAAATGATTCTGAGCTGGGGCAGGGTTGTATTGCAGATCAGTGCTGGGGAGAAACCTGGGCACACATCAGTCCATTCCTGGTCCTCCCATCCCTGCACTGGTGCTTTGTGGGAGCAGTTACAGAAGGTGTCAGGGGCCTGAGGGCCCTCCATCCACCTTCGAGAGCAACATGATCAAAGGAAAGAGCATTTTCACAAAGATTAGGTTTGGGATTTGGAATATCAATAATATGTCCATACTTGAAACAAGCTAAAAAAGTTCATGGGCAGTTTTGGAGACTCCCATAATGGGTCGTATTTAAGTTACATCTGCATGTGTTTCTTTGTCCTGTGGTTACTGTATTAAAGAAAGAAACTAAACCAAAGTAGAATAAATAATATTCATCTATGGTCTTTTCTGAGAATATCGAGGGCTTCCAACAGAGCTCATCTGAAGAACAGGCATTCCTCTAGGGCAAACAATTTTTCCTGCATAAATTAAGATCAAAGAGGATTATTTGCCAAGTCTGCGAGGAGTCAGGCCTTATTCTGCAAAGGAAAACAAAATGGGCTGTGTAGGGGTAAAGGACTTCATTACAGCACACGTTGTTCTGCTAGCTTTATTACTAATTGCATAAACAATTCATGCACTTGGAAAGAGTAAGGTATTTTAGCTAAATTCTGAGAAATTAAATAAATTCTTGAAATGCATTTATTTAAAAGGAGACATTCAAAAAATTTTGAGGCAAGGAGTTAACATTAAGAATCTTTAATTCAACCTAAATCTCACTATGCATTTCTGATTTTTAGGGTTAAAAGATGCTCTCTTCACCCTTCAAAAAGTCTAAATTACCTGGCACTCCACAAGATAAATGGTCAATGGCATAAATTTACAATGACATTTCAGTATCCCAATCAAATGCTTGTAGGCAAACATCTAATCTGTCTGACAGACTTCATTCCACCTCTGCGTGGAGGGAGTCTCGCATTTCAATTCAGAGTATTTGCAAATATACAGCTCCAAAGATCTTATGCCGTCTTAAACCTTTAAGAAAATAGCAAAGGTTTTAATCTTTTATAGGAAACTTAAGGGAAGACATAAACAAAAGCCTCTTCTGTCCCTTTTCCCAGTGATAAATGTTTACCTTGACTTTCAAAGAATGAATAATTGGTGTGTCTGTAAGAGGAATTTTGAGTAAGGATCATCATGGGTTTGATGACACTAGCAAAGGTGAAGTAATAGAAAGGCACATTTTTAACACTACCCTGTTTGAAATCGCTTGGAAAAATCAAGCACTGGGTCTTGTACTGCTGACTGGAGCTTCCTTTTAGGGTTCCACCATGAAATAAAGCTTTACCGAAAGTTCTTTTCATCTGGAGACACCCGGACCCTTGCCAGACAGATGCATCTTTCTTGTCTGGGCTAAAAAGTTATATTGCTGGATATACTAATCCTTCTAGACTTTGGATGATTTTTTTATTATTAACATTTTTGCAGAATTCTATGGGGCATTTTGACCCTTAACTGTTCAACTTGCAGTCTGCATCTTAACCGAATGGAGAGGAGACCCACGTAGAACTATCTCAAGGATGAACGTGAATCACTTGAATAACCTAACATAAGAGGTCTTCACTGTAGACGTTTACCTAATGAACATCTTCTTTGCATTAAGTTAATTTCTACATAAATTAGTAGATCCTTTTCTGTCTCAGGCATAGGAAAAGAGAAGAAGAAAAACACTTATTTAGGGTCAGGCCTCCATGAGATTCTTGAAAGTGAAGAGTAGAGATGGGAGTAGTCACCACCCTTAAGAGAGAATGGTTAATGCTGACTTTAGATGGATTTGTTAATACAAACAAGTCTTTGTTGTTCTTTGGGTGTCCATGCTGACTGCACTCTCCTTCCTCCTATGTACCAGAATGTGTTGGTGAACAAAACTTTCATCAAGTTGCTGGATTCAGCATGTCAAACGTGTCCTGAGCTAGATGTCATCTACGGTGAGGTCGAAGGCTGTATTGCCAAGATCCCCAAGCAGCATCCAAATCCCATGAAAGTGATTCAGGTGAGCTACTGAATTTTGGTCCATAGCTTCCATGTAGACAGAGCACATGCTTCAAGCACTTGAAAGGATAGAGTCTGGAAGGGGTAGGTGTGTTTCCAAGTGGGAAACTCAGCCAAGTTCCTTCCGAAAAGTAAATTCACAAAGATTGTCACAATGTTCATGTATCTCAGTCCACACAGACTGACTAAGCAAATCCTTTGATCTTCAGGAGAAGCTAATGCCTTGGGATCTGAGACCACTGGGGGAAAAAAGCATCTGAATAGATGTTTGCTCACTGTGTAAAAAAAACGGATTGATTTCAGGTCTGAGCCCAATAAGTGTCCATCCTCATCACAAGCTCACTGCAACAACCGATTTTCATAGAACCCTTCACTGACAGTTGTGCTGTAGCATCAAAATGAATGTGCTACATAAACGCAGGATATGGTATTACAAGTAAATACTGTCCTGAACAGAAATCACTTAGCTTTTCAAGGTCTGTAATTTCTATGGATGTCAGCAGATGGTGCTGTCCTCCTTGCTGAAAGGCGATGCAAGCGCTGGAGCATTGCTGAGATAACTAACACTTTCACACTAGCAACTTCCCTGTGTTTCTTAGCTGCTGTGCAGATTTTCAGCTCAATGGGTGAGATCTTGCTGTAGATACGGATTCAGATGAACTTAAGCAAAAGCTTGGGCTGTTAGCTCACATCAAACAGTGCTGCTGTGCTTCAAAGCTAGTGACACACTAGTATGCTTTGCAGTTGTTACAGCAGTTAGGGTACTCAGGTGTGTCCTCCGTCAGACAGGAGTTCAGAGAAGAGCAACTAAAGTGATCAGATACCTGGGGGAGACGACTGTCTCTGGATCAGGTAGCTTTCCCAAGCAGTGGCTGCTAAGGTGAGGACCTAATAATCATGTGGTATTATCAGAAGAAACAGGTTTACTACTGAGTCTCTTTTCAAGGTAGAAGGAGAAGGAGGTATAACTGAGAACAGTGGGATTAACCTGAACAAAAGGATTTTGTTCCGACAATACAGTGGCTGCACAAATAGTTATGAATTTGTATATATCTGTGATAGGTTGAGTAAAGGCAAGGTGACAGCTGGAAGAGTAAAAGGAGAGCTGGAGGCAGGTACTAGTGGCTGTTTCATGGTTATGCATGTGTGTTATCTCTGCTTCTCTTAGAATTACTTGAAAGAGCACAATCTACGACTCTGGGATTTTTTTAGCAATATTGACAAGGATGGAAACATGAAGATCCCTGTGGCAGCTTTCCGGAGAGCCATGATGCAGGTGTGCTTCTGAAAGCATGGCCAGAGTGCTCTTCTGGCAGGGTACTGTTCTGGGGAAACCCCTCTGCTGCCGCACAGCCACCTGCCAGACTTGCTGCTGGCACAGTTCAGACTAGGAGGCTAAATTCACACGTTGCAAAAGCTGAGCCCTCAACAAAAGCTGAGACCCAACAGAATCATAGAATCACAGAATGGTTTGGGTTGGAAGAGACCTTAAAGACGACCTAGTTCCAACCCCCCTGCCATGGGCAGGGACACCTTCCACTAGACCAGGCTGCTCAAAGCCTCATCCAGTCTGGCCTTGAAGACTTCCAGGGATGGGGCATCCACAGCTTCTCCGGGCAACCTGTTCCAGTGCCTCACCACCCTCTCCAGGAAGAATTTCTTCCTGACACCCAATCTAAATCTGCCTTCTTTCAGTTTAAACCCATTACCCCTTGTCCTGTCACTCCATGACCTTTTAAAAACCCTCCCTCTCCCTCCCATCTTTCTTGTAGGCCCCTTCAGGTACTGGAAGGCTGCAATAAGGTCTCCCCAGAGTCCTCTCTTCTCTTCTCTAGGATGAACAACCCCAACTCTCTCAGCCTGTCCCCATAGCAGAGGTGCTCCATCCCTCTGAGCATCTTCGTGACCTCCTCTGGACTCGCTCCAACTGGTCTATATCCTTCTTATGTTGGGGGCCCCCCAGCTGGATACAGTACTGCAGCTGGGGTCTCATGAGAGCAGAGTAGAGAGGAAGAATCACCTCCCTCGACCTGCTTACTCAACTTTAGAGTATCACAGGAGCCTTTTAAAATCTCAGGCATCAGCTGTTTGTATAGGATATACAGGATCTTTATAGATAATTATGTCTTACTGCTATGGGAAAGTGAAAAAGAAGCATTTAAACCCTTGCTGCTATACACTGAGTAGACCATTCTCTTCCTGCCAAAACCACCATGGTGTTTGGGATCAGTAGCAATGGTCAGCCAGCCATGATGCTATTTTACAAAAGAATGCCAAAAATTGTTATTTAAATCCTAAAAGAGTGAAATTGCCTCCCCAGCACCAGTCTGTAGATTTTTTTCCCATCCCTTCTTCCATCAGGCCACCTGCTCACTTATTAAAAGATTATGGGTCCCAGTATGATATGGAAGATCTTACTGCTTGAAAATATCCAAGTTTGCTAATATTTACCTTATCCTCTCAGCAATCAAGCATCCCACTGGATCGAGTCCAGATTGGGGAACTAGTGCGCAAATTAGACCGGAATCGGACGGGGATTGTGGACTATAGGTGAGTGAGTGACCCCATTTACTGTCCTGGCTTGTCTTCATTTTTTTGATTTTGCTCAACACCAAACAAATATATTCTTATTCGCTTTCAGAGGTGAAGGGACATATGTTTTTGTCCAGTCCATAACCTTCCTAAGTAAATGATGAAATAACACCTTGCAAGCTTAGAAGCCCTGTTGAGTCAAACTAGCAGCCAGTCTTATATTTCTGCTTGATAAACCTGCTGTGAGAGTGCAGGGATCTCAGAGCTGAATGGCATTTTCATGCATGATCATAAGCCTGTGTAAGAAGCATCAGCGCAACACTATCCTTCCCTGAAGCCAGGGTAAGATTTGCAAAGGCAGCGTTATCTGTGCTTTCAGACCTTTTCCTCCATCCTCAGGGATTGTTTTTTTCCTTCTCTCTGATCCTTCTTCTTAGGAGACCTAGTTTTCCCTGGAAACCCACCTTCAAACTAGAGAACTTTTCATTCTCTTCAAAGTGCCTCTTCCTTAGTGCCTGTAGCAATCATGTCCAAGTTCTGAGAGCCTGAGCAGTCAGCAGCAAACTCCTTAGAGGTTGTCAGTTGCTGCAGGCTAAACTGCTTGTCATTGGACCCAAAATTCCCAACAGATTTCCCATCAGTTCTGACATGTGACTCATCAGCTGAAAGCCCTGTTAATCATGCCCAAATATTCCCATCCCTCAGCACATATTGATGGGTTTAAATATATGCTGTAGTCTGATTTTAAGGCTAGAGGCAATGGGTCAGGTTTGCAAATCACTTCACCTCTTAGCTTTCTGATGTTTTCAGAGAGACACGAACTACTTTGTTAGATCCAGTCTTTATTCCTTCACACACATCAGTGCTGTACTAAAAGCATCCATGCTCAGGCGCTAAACAGGCCTTAGCCTGGCTAGTGTTGAGTCAGATACTACATGGGGCTCCCAAGTACTTTAGGCTCAAATTAGAGAACTGTGGTTATGCAGTAAACAAATTAGGAACCATAAAACCCCAGTGGTCAGCAAAAACTTCATTTGGTGCCATTAATGCTGCTCAGTTGATATGTGGGGAAAAATAAATACTAATATCTACTCCTTATCTAGCTGCTCAATGTTGTAGCACTGTAGCATGTGTGGTAGTGGTAATATTCACCTTGCAGGCAACAGTCAGAAGAGTTGTGACCTTTTCTGTCCTTACTGTTCCCACCTGAGGCTGTTTCCTCAAGGACCTCCCAGCAATTTTAAGATACCTGACAGGGAAGGTTCACTTTACTACATTAATACTGGCTCACCTCTTTCTTTTCAATCAGTCACTTGAAAGAGCAGAAGCTGGCACAGAAGCCTGTGGAAGGGGAAATCAAGGAGGAAAAGAAGTGCGTGCCATAAAAATGAAGCAAGGAGGCAAATCAGACGTGAAATCCTGTAGAAGAAATACTGGAAGAAAGCTCAGAGTGACCCTGGGCTTGGGGAGGCACTACACTGGGAACTATAATAGTCTAACCTACTGAATGTAGAAATAAAGAAATTGAAGAAATTGAAGAAAGGCTGAGAGAATTGGGCTTGTTCAGCTTGGAGAAGAGAAGGCTCCGGGGAGACCTTATAGCACCTTCCAGTACCTGAAGGGGCTACAAGGAAGCTGGGGGGGACTTTTTACAAGGGCATGGAGTGACAGGACAAGGGGTAACAGGTTTAACCTGAAAAAGGGTAGATTTAGATTAGGTACAAGGAAGAAATTCCAGATGGTGAGGGTGGTGAGGCACTGAAGCAGGTTGCCCAGAGAAGCTGTGGATGCCCCATCCCTGGAGGTGTTCAAGGCCAGGCTGGATGAGGCTTTGAGCAACCTGGTCTAGTGGAAGGTGTCCCTGCCCATGGCAGGGGGGTTGGAATTAGATGGTCTTTAAGGTCCCTTCCAACCCAAACCATTCTGTGATTCTGTGATAAAGTTGATGTTCTACTACACAGCACATCCTTATACAGTCTGGTCCTTTTGGTTAGGGCCAGAAGAGCTGGTTACCAAATCTGTCTCACTCTGCCTGATGATGATGCTGGACTTACTTGCAGAGGCAAAGACAAAAAGCGAGAAAGGGGAAACCAAGAGATATCATTATTATCCTCTTTTGTGGGACAGCAGATGGACAAAGAAAGACTGAAGGAAGTGCCCTGAAAACAATCCTACCAGACTTAGAGGTTCTGACACAGGGACCTTTGCAAGAGGAGAAGAATTAAATTTATAAGAAACTATATCTCATGTTATGGGAAGTAAGAAGTGTATTAAATATCTCAGTGGGAAAAAATATGTTACAAAGGTGGACACCATAATAGATTTTAAATGGCTCAGATACTAAACTGCTTTTTTTTAAACCAATGCTTAAAAAAAAAGAACAGTATTTCAACAATTCTTAAGAAGGAATGAAAGCCTTGAATATATTAATATAGTGAGAATTTATAAAATGTAAATATATACAGATGAGCAGAGCCACAGGAAGTATATTTTGCCATGTGCAATGGCCAATATATACTACACCACCAAGAAACTTGGAGAACTGGAAAATGTTGGCCCCTCTGGAAGGACCAGCCTTCAGTGGAAAGGAAAAGAAGTTGGTTGCCATCTGGTAAGTCTGTGTGTGTTTCCCAGCAGAATAACAAACTCTGAATTAGCGTTTGGGCGGCTCCAGTGCCCCATCAGAGGTGAACACAACTGTTGACATGATGGCATTGGTATGACTGCTCAGAGGTCGTCCTCAACACACGACCCACGGCTAGGCTTTCTCTCGTTACCCCAGCAGGTCTCTGCCTTCTGATGTCTGTCACTCTGCTAGAATTTACTTGTAATTGCAGTCGGTGCCTCCTTCACATAGAGAATACGTGGGGTTTTGAGATGAAGAATCAGAGCAGCAGAGCATTTGAGACATTGGGTAATTTGCACATGCAGGGGCATAACACTGGGGTTTTCTGTTCCTTTCCTAATCACCCCTAAAATGTAGCTAGCTTTTCTTGACTGTTCTTAAGCACTGAGGTATGTTTTCATGGAAACATGCTGTCCCCGCAGCCTGGTCTCCATTCCTCTTCTGTAAAGTGCTTCCTTGCTTCTTTCCTGAAAAGAACTACCAGCAGGAGCATCAGCTCCCCGCAGCCTGGTCTCCATTCCTCTTCTGTAAAGTGCTTCATTGCTTCTTTCCTGAAAAGAGGAGCATCAGTTTAACCTAATAAGACATTCCTCCTCCACCCTGCTCCAGAGGCTGGTGGGCAGTGCACACAGTACGTTTTGTGCCAGACTCACTGCATCAATGGCTGAGGGACTGGAGATACCTGACAATTGGTCCCCACACATGTGGCAACTCTGACATCTCTTGTCGGCCCACATTTGCGATGTGTATGGAGCAGTGTCACTGCTGCAGGACAGTTTTAGTACCTCTTGGGTCCACTGAAGATGCTGCATATGATCCACAGACCTGCATGTAGCTACTCGTCTTTTCTGGAAGGAGATGATGTTTAAAACAGGTTATCTTCTAGGATGTTCTTCAGTGGCTCCAAGTCTGACTAAGTGTTCAGCATCCAGTGGCCGTGCCACTCTGAAGTATCTATGACTCTCTCTCCCCTTCAGCCTCAAGAAACCCTTTTTTGAGTCTCTTTTTTTCAGCTTAGGAGGCATGCAATATGAATACCAACGTTTGCTGGCTGAGAATTAAGGCCAGGAAGCTGAGAAGACCTAATGATTTTGTATTTACACAAAAGAAAGCGTGGAGTTTCTTGGCATGACCAGCAACTATTGCTACCTGACAGAGAGTAAGATTTACAGCATCCCAGATTTTCCTAAAAAATGAGCCTCTTGGCTTATCAGCAGGCAGATAGATGATCTATGAGTCAGTTAAGCTGGATCAGGGGTGAGAAGTTTCTCACTTGTTTCCAGACTGGAAAACGTGTAAGAGAGAACGATGGGATCTTGGGGTACCTGATGGCAGAGAGTGAAGGTTGTGCTTCACTGTCCCAACAGCACTGTTTGTTCTGCAGACGAGGATGCACTTTGGAGTGGAGGAGTAGCACATACACACCGCTAAATGTCTTCTCACAGCGTCTTGGGTTTGTGTTGCATACGTTACACGTGCATCTTCATCTCATGCAGAGTGCTGCTGTGTGTTAGTCACACATTACTATTCTGCTTAGGTTTGCACAGTATCAGCAGCCCAACTAAACTGATTTGTCCAATTATCACCCTTAAGATTCTAGATTAGCTACAGCCATCAAAAATCTTCTGTAAGAAAACAACGTAATCAAATAGAGACGGGTACTGGCCCGCGGCAGGTGTGGCTTTTATTTATGTGAGTGTCTACTTGAACTCCGGATTCAACAATGATGTGGCAGCTAGATTGTACCTTTACACCAAGGAAACCTACAGGAAGGCTAGATGGTTTATTTCAGCTGAAGAGTTTGAGCCAAAATTTCCATTCCAGAAGGGTGTGATAAATAAAAATTATCTACTTTGAAAAAAAAAAAAAAAAAAGAGGTTGGATGTCTGGGAAGGAACTCGATGCAACCTTCCATCCTACTGTGTGGCCTGCTGTATTTTTGCTAGTATATAAAATACTAGCAAAATCTGGGAGTGCTAGTGAAAATTTTAGTTCTCCAAATTCACATGCAAGCAGCGTTGTGCAGGGATGTAGCTGGTTTGCACTGTTGCAGAGTCTCACTGAGCACTCTCAGATCAATAAAGCTTTTGTAAGCTTGGTGGCAGCATTTGCCTCTTTGCTGAGAATTCAGGGATAAACTGTGGTAGATACTGAGCAGGGGCGGTTGGGGAGCGGAACATGAATTGCTCTGCTGATCCCGCACCTGTGAAACGCTGCAGAAGGAAATGGTTCGGCCGGCATTAATTAAGGCAGCTCTGAGACTCGTCGAACGTATAGCTGAGGAATTCAGCCTGCCAGCACAAAATTAGACAGTGCACAAAGCTGGCTAAACATAATCTCTGCATCTTCCACACCTTGTGAGTCACACAGTGGTGACATTGTCAGATCTCGTCAATATTAGAAAGGAAGTAACACTGTTTAGTAACATGTTTTGAAACCACAGCACGCACACGGGAGTATTTAATGTGTTCACCAGGTCAGATGAACCTTTGGATCTCTTGAGGGGAAAATCATCTTTTTGTTATGGCTCTCATCCATCAGAACGAGACTCAATTCGGACCGATTTCCTCGATGCCACCACATTACTTACAACTACCGATCACTGCATTAACAATGACATCGCTAGCCAGAATCTCTGGAAATCTCAAAGTATGAAGACTAACATTATATGCCAAACTAACTCAGCTTGTTCACGCTGAAGATCTTTGATCTGTCTAGCTGAACTGGCCTGAAGGTTTTTGGCTTTACTTTCAAAGGAGAAATCTCAGGGGCTGCCGAAGTGGGTACACTGATACTAGTCTTCATCTTTTAAACTTGCATCAATAGTTCTTTGTTCTAGTGGCCTCCCATCCATATAATGAGTATATCAAAAGATGTTCAGTGTATATCAGTGGACATATGTCTTATGCAAAGGGACATCCTGCAGCCATGCACGATATCAAGCATCATGGGACTGGGAGCATGCCGTGCACACTGGCCAGTGCAACTGAGATGCCTAAGTCCCCTGTCCATTCATTCACTGAGTAAAACCTCACCTGGATCTGTCACAGCAACATTATAGAATCTGAAGAGATGATGGACTGAAAGTTTTTAAGGACAGAATTTAATTTTTTCGGCATGAGGGTCAATTGACTGATGCTAATGGCTTTTAAAAACACTGAAAAAAATCAAAATCATAATGGACACAGTTCTTGAACATGTATGTTATAGTTGTTCCTTTCTTCTTATGCAGGTGACTCCTTATCTGTCAGCAACATTGAAGCTATTTCATAGTTTCTTAACCCAGAGAGCCCAGCCAAAGGATTGCAGTCTGAATCTGGCCCATCAGAAGAATGCAATCAATCCATAGTTCATTCCTTGACACCCTCTTTCTTGCAGGCTACTGAGACAGCAGCTGGACAGATTGCTCTGGTAGCCTTCCCTGTTCCAGATGCTTCCGGAGAACCTTAGTTCCACCACTGACATGCTATCAGCTGTGCACCTCTCAAGGGACAAATATGCTTGCTCTCACAGCCTCACAGGAAAATCTGATCATGCAATAGAAGGACGAGGAAATTATGTCTTGCCATATAGTCACAGGATCCTTCTTCCAGGAAATTGAGTATGTGCTCATAGACCTGATGGTCTATGTTTGCATCTGGGGTCACTGCATAAAGTGTTCATATGATGGAGAAGGCTGCCAAAATATGATCCTCTATAAGGGACTGAGACCTGAACCAATGATGATCTTCCCCAGTAAGGGAGGATCAAGCCATTTCAACAATCCTCTCTTCCAGGGGTTTCTCCCCACCTCATCTTTGTGGAGCTGGTACAGGAGCCGGTGACGCTGGATACATGTGCTGAGAAGCCCAGGCAGGGCCATTAGGATCAGGGCCGTTGTTAGGGTCGGGGCCTTCCCTCTGTTGTACCGCGTTCAGCACCGCTCCCAGCCCTCCCCCGAGCCCCCGGGAGGGCACTGAGCTGCCGGTGCTCCATGCACTGCCTTCCCGCGGGCCGCAGGTGCCCAGGGCCGCCCTACGGCTCAGCCGCAGCAGCAATAAACCTGCTCCTGCAGCGCAGAGCTGCCCCTCGCCTGCGCCCTCCCGCTCCGCCGAGCAGAGGGCGCTCCCTCCTCACGAGTGGGCGCTCGGCGCAT
>NW_010249256.1:0-47607 GCF_000690775.1 Eurypyga helias | reverse complement strand
ATATTTTTTAAAAGTAAATATTTAATATACCCCAAAACATGATCAGCTACTTCCTTGATATGCTCAGGTAGGTTAAATTTCATTAATTATATCCTTTTCTTATAAAAACACCAGTTCCTTCCCAGCCTCCCCCCATTCCTGCAATGTTTGCTTGAATTTCTATCCCAAGGAAATAGTGTATGTTTGGAAAGTAATTTTCTCACCAAGAGCTGAACATTTGCCTTAAATAAGGAAATGGTCATGAAAGCTTTCAGCAAAAGTCCCTTGAAATAAAAAGGGTTAAAATATGTCAGTTATATGAGTTGCTGAACAGTCTTCCTCCAACGGAGTTTCAGCACAGTAGCTGCCATTGCTCAGTGCTGCCCTAGCCATTTGAAAGGCTGTTGCTTTCACTACCTGCCCCACTAGGCACATCTCCTGGGCTCACACACATGGAACATTTGAGCTCTTTCTTCTGGAAAGTGGAAGTTAGCTGAGTTGTAGAAAGCAAAATATGAAACTCAGGGTAAGGATTTATTTTGGTTCTAAGTATGTAAGAAAAGGCATGAAGTATTACTAAAAGCATTATTTGTAGTCAGGAAGGAATACTCAGGTGTCTTTATAGGACTTTTCTATACTTAAATCATTAGCATAGAGGCAAATCAGCAGCAGACAATCATTTTGGGTTATTTCTTTGAGAGGGGGCAAAGGGCAACCCACTTTTACTTTTCAGGTTTTATTAGGGCTTGTGCACTTGTAAAAAAAAATCACGTGTGGTACCGTTCTAAATGTTCTGAAGAAGCAGAAATCTGTTTGACAAACATGAAGAGGTGAATGATGCTGCTCATAATGCTGATGTAAAGTCCTGCCTCTCTCAGGATGTTTTCTTCCTCAGTCCTTGAGATTTGCTTCCATCAGACTAAGATGTGGGAACTCAGGAGTTAACGTGGCTTATTTTCACACCTTTATAAAAGTTACAATTAAAAGCAGTAGGACCTCTGCCCTAGGGGCAGGGAGGGGGACTGGCATCCAACAAAAGAGTTGTTCTTTTCCTCTAAAAGGTGAACTCACCAATTATTCTTGTCCCTTTACACGGGGCCTTATTTTCTTAGTAAATTTTAATTACTATAATCTAAACCTCAGTTTCTTTTGTCATCCTAGCTACCTGCAGTAGATAAGTTGCCTTCTTAAGAATTTCATGTGAGTGGGCAGGACTGACTCCATATATAGGCTAAAAATATTTGCTCTCCTAATCCATGGTAGGTTCTATCCATAAGAGGATTAATTAAACCATAATGTGAATATACAGATATCATGGTCACCAACCACAGAGCACATATGCACACACACAGAGTGAAATGAATTAATGCCTCCAGAGAACTGTCTCCCTTGATCTACCAACAAACTTCTCCATCTGGGCCCTGTTTGTCTGGTTCCAAAGTGGATACAAGGGATCTCATCTCAGTTTTGGGTCCTTTCAGGAAGGATTGATTCCTAGCACATAGGAGACAGCAGGAAGTGCTCCAGACCTCTTCTCCTGCCTCTACACAGACCCAGAGGATGTCTGTTAGGGACTCCCCAAACATAGCCCACAGAAGGCTGCATCTCACAGGACACTGTTAACCAACAGTTCACCAAGGAATACCTCAGCTGACTTTACAAACCAGTCATTGCAGAACTGAGGATGCCAGCAGCTATTCCCTGGGGGACAGAGAGTCTTTGTAACCTTATGACATCACAACATGCTAATATCAACTTTATCTTATTATTTATTTATTTTTTAAGATGGTCAGGCAATAGCAGGCTGGCCAGAGCAGAGACCAGAGTTGGTTCACTTACTATGTGTCAGCTTGTGACCGTGTTATTTCACTCAATGGGTTTGGACTTCACAAGTAACCTGTGATGCAGAACCTAATATGGGTCTAAGGTACATCCAGAGCTGATCAGCCATTTTCCTAGTGAAGTTCAGGGCTCCTGACACCAGGGAAAGCCAAGGCCATCAAGTCTTAAGAGTATCAATAAAAACTGCCTCAGTAATTTCAGATTCCCTTCCCTTAAAAGGATGAAGTGACAAGAAGAAAAGTGAGTCACAAACAGATTGTTGGACAAAACATTAAAGGATAAGTTAATCTTACACTGGCTTCACTGAAATTGTACTGTCGTGAGTTTGGTGTTACATCTCTACTGAACTTTTTGCCTTGCTGCAGAAGGAAGCATGGACATGGGGAGCAGGCTGTTAACACCTGAAGTTTTCAGTTGTTACTATAGCAGTAGGTGTTGTTCATTTGTTGCCTGATACTTCAACAGCCCAGTGGGTTCAGCATCCAATTCCTAGCTGTTCCGGGGCCGAGAGGTATCCTGACCTGTCTTGCTGTGTCCTTTCATTTCCTGGGCAAAAGCAGCCATGCAAGGAGATCTTCAAAAACCAAACTGAATTATGCCTAAGCTATTCAGGAATGAAGTGCAGAGAAAAGTGTAAACACATAAACACTTGCTACGGACACAATTGCCCTGCCTTGGATTTAGGGACTGAAAACTATTTCTGTCAGCACATCATCACAAAGAGAATTTGCCAATTTCCAGAGGCTGGGTAGTCTCCAGTCTCTCTCACAGTCAGCAGTGGTGTTGCCACTGCTCCTGATGGGCTCTGCTGTGGTCCAGACTGACAGCCAAGTAGGATACTGTACTTTTTTTTATACTATTGACCAGCAATAGGCAAAGGTTGAGCTCCACAGGTGGACAGCAAGTATCCAGCAGGTACAAAGTAGTATTTGAGAAGGTTCAGAGAAAAATAGGTACCAGTTGAGTGCCTTACCTTCCAGCTACTGCCTAATCTAGGGCATAGGAAAGGTGCCAAGAGATCAGGGGAAGGAAAAAGGGAGGAGAGTGAAAGATATTTTTCCCTACTACACAAATAACAATAGACTTTTAATTAAACACATTTCAAGAAGCAGATTCCTGGATTTAGCTCTGGGCAGAGCAAGAAGCTAATTCCAAAAATGTATGTCCCTGAAGCATTTCTGTCACTAGGACATGACCATGTCTTGCCCCTCTTGGAAAATGCCTACAGCACATACTGGGCTGGCAAGACATACTGTCTCCAAGAGCTGCCTTCCAAGGCTTCAGCAAGACCTAGTGTTCCTCAATTTTCATAGGGTCAGGGGTGAGGCTGGTGCTGAAACAGCATAGAAAGCTTAGACCTTTAAAGTATTAAGCTGCCAGTAATGGGAGAGTGTGTGTGTGTGTGTGTGCACACTAAATAGCATGAAGCATTTGCATTTGATTTTCAGATATCACTATGAAGTATATAATATGTCTACATAGTATGATGATGTCTTTTCAGAGAAGTAAATTAGACTTTAGTTGATTTACCAATATGTTTGTCCCTTGTCTGCTCATTGTTACCACAAAACCCTGCATGCTCAAGCAGTTTTCACAGGAAGTCGGTGGTGAAAGTTTTCTTCCATAATTTAGAGGTTGTTAAACCTATATTGCAAGGTCTGTGTGTCTACTGCACTGGCTGTACTGTCCCAGTATCTGTATAGCACAGTCCCTTCCCACTCAAAGGGCAGCAAGAGTTGAGGCACCTGACATAATGCATCATTCCTTGCCTCGTGGGACACTGAGCCTTTCCTGTGTGACCGCCTCTAGGTGATCCAGCTCTGGCAGGAGAGTTGGACTAGATGATCTCCAGAGGTCTCTTCCACTCTGTGAATCTGTGAATTTTCTTCTTGATGCCGACTATGTGATATCACCACAAGAATCGATGTGGTCGGTAGAGGGGAGACACTGGATGGGCATAATTGATCGTAATCACTTCACATAACTTTCCTTGCCATACCCCATAGGGTTCATGTGTACCTCAGAGGGCTGTAAAGAAAGTTTGGCTTAAGCACAGCACTTGGGTGTTTAACGCAGTTTGCCATGGCTCTTACTGCCCTTGACAGTGACCAGGGCAGCCAGTGTCAGGGTAGTGCAGCTGAGCTGGGCCCTGAGCTAGTGCATTTCTGGAACACCAAAGGTAGATAAGGAAACAGATTTTCTCTTAGTTTTGATTAGGAATTTATGTTCAGTTAAGTAAAGAATAGAGAAAAGAGAAGTGAAATGCTTGTAAAGCAGTTTAGCCACCTGGATTTCAGCTCTGGATCACATCTTACGGCAAATAAAAAGGTAAGGGAACTCTGAAACATGTCCTTATCACTTTTGTCAGTGCCTATGCTGCCGTTCTCTGCGTAAGGGGTGTGCATGTTTATAGACTGCAGATACCTGCATGAATCTATCAGACCAGGCAGAGCTTTATTGTATAAGATGGCAGGACAATGTCAAAATGTTTCAGCACAGAATGTGAAAAAAGAGAATATGGGGAGAGGCTGGTAATCTCAGCAAAAAGAGGTGAGAGTAAAGTGGTGTCCAGGACCATTACACAAAGAATACAATTTTTAGTTTTCTAAAGTAGGTAAGAGTTATATCTTGCCTGTTCACATAAAAAAGGCAATAGTAGCCTAGTGTTAGTCATAAAAATGGTATATAAAGACATAAAATCCTCTTTCCATTCCCATTCACAGCTAACACAACCACAGACTAAGTTAGCCCCTTTTGCACAACATCTGTTAGTAGTCCTTTTGCAATTGCTTGTCCACCATAGTTTCTAAGAAAGGAATTTACTGCTTTCTATATCACATTTCCTGAAATGTGAGCCATACATGTGTAACAGTCTGAAAATAAAAATTCTGTCTTGGAAATACATGGAGTTTGATTTTTTTTGTTTGGTTGGTTTTGTTCTACTATTTTAAAACAAAATTATGATCTGTCTATATTTTTCATAAGACGCTGTGGAGGGCAAAGCTTATAAAGTAAAATAGCCAACACAAACTGTAGTCATTGAACTAGGAGCAGATACATCTGGTGCCATGGTGGTCATTTCATATAACTGCAGCATCTTTACCACTCTACATCTTATGTGTCGTTTCTACAATAAGAAAAGAGGAACAGACATCTATTGGATGTAATTCAGTTTATCTATTTGAGTAATGTATATTTAGTCAGTGGAGTTAAGTTTTAGTTTACCCTACTTAGGGTCAAAATCAGACCTGGTTTTAATCCGACTCAGATATCTCAATTTCCTAGTTTTGTGTTTCAGTCTGCTCATTACCCTGGGATCCTAAAACATCATCCTGACCCCAGAAAACTTTCCTGAATTTGACTAATAAGTATCTTCAAATGAAAAAATAAGACTGTGCTAAAAATATCCCCAAATATACTCAAAATCTCTATTATTCAACAGACAACTTGGGCACTTGGCTACACAGGTATGAGTCTAAAGCATCACCTGGACCTCTGTGTACTGCTGGAGGGTAGAGTAGTTGATGTCAACACCTTTCTTGTTGCTTCTCCAAGAGACAGGTAAGCCTGGTGATGCTTAACTGAGACAAATGTGAATGACACACTGGAAGGAGTAGGTCTCAGGAAGCATGTGCTCCAGTTTATTCTCATGTATTCATGTGCCTCACCCAGACAACAGTACTGGAGGTGCCTCCCGTACCTTGCCCCTGATGCTGAGCCTGCCAATGCGGCATGAAAAGCCATTGAAAAGAGGCTGTCTCCAAAGAAATCACACTTCTGTACCTGATCACAGCTGGGAGCCCTGCAAAAGCAACCTTTCTCACAGTATCCTGGCAACTCTGGATGGAGTGTGCTTGCGTGGGAGGGAAGAGAGGTAGGAAGGAGGAGGATGTGTGGCTGTTTGAAAACATTTGTATAAATATGTTCACTTCAAGTTCATTTCTACATGTGACACAAATGGTACAAGGACAGATTTCTGTGTATATTCTCTTCCAGATCAGCTTTGGTTTTGTATGAAACCAGCAATTTGCAGAATTTTTGGCAAATTCATAGCATCAGAAAGGACAGTTAAAGGCAAAAAAGTATTCAAAATAATTTCCATCCTCCAATTCCTTTCTAGCACTCAAATCCCAGTTCCATTGCTGTTATCTATTGTTATATCTGCCTGCTATTACTGGGCATTAGTAGCAATGGTGAAATAGTTAAAGGCTTTTTGCAATGTAGTGGTAAGCAGAAACATTGAACATGTACAGTATCCTTGATAAAATTCTCAGAGGAGGATAATGTTCTCTGCAGTTGGCAAAGCACATGCTTATTTGTTAGGTAATATGGAATTTCACCTCTGGTTTAATCTCATCACAGAATTCCTGCACTTTTATCAATTTTCGAGAGTGTAAATTACAAAATATTCTTCTTTTGTCACCAAAAAATATATATAAACAATGACATCTGAAAATTTAAGTAATTGCATATGAAAAATAAGGTTAAGCGTACAGATCACTGCTAGTTATAGATCTGCTCCACTGAAGGTTATCTAGCAGAATAAAAGAGCAAACATTTCCAGAAGATGGGCATATTGGTATATTGTTGTGGTTTCACAAAAATGTTCTCCTTAATCTGCAAAACTTCTTATTGTTTTAGGATACTAGATTGTAGAAATGACCAAGAGCCTGCATAAAGTACTCCCCCCCTGGTGAGGCCACACCTCAAACACCATGTCAGTTTTGGGCCCCTCACTGTAGGAAAAACATTGAGGTGCTGGGGCGTGCCCAGAGAAGGGCAACGGAGCTGGTGAAGGGTCTGGAACACAAATCCTGTGTGGAACAGCTGAGGGAACTGGGGTGGTTTAGCCTGGAGAAGAGGAGGCTTAGGGCAGACCTTATCACTCTCTATAACTTCGTGAAAAGAGATTACAAAAGGGGTGGGTGCTTGTCCCAAGTGACAAGTGATAGGATAAGAGGAACTGTCCTGAAATTGTGCCTGGCAAGGTTTAGAATGGATATTAGAAAAAAATTATTTACCAAAAGGGTTGTCAAGCACATTACATGTCCTGTGATATGTTCTCTTAGAAGGAGCCATTAGTGCATTATAAGAGGCAGTAAAGCACCTGAAATATCAGGAAAGGACATGGAAGAAAGGGAAGTACGACACAAGTGATATACAGTTTTCTTGAAGCCATTGCAATAGTGTACCCAAATGGAAACATTTCAAGCTTTTCTTGGATGTTCTGATTTTGAATCTTTTGAAGAAAAAATCCCCAGATTTTCCATTAAGAGAAAATACTTATCTAAAAAATGTTGATGTAGCTAAACAAAATAATAACATTCTTCCATCAAAATATATATGTAATCAAACAAGGTCTCCATTAGGTAAATTAGCCAGAGGATTTGTGTCAGTGTAAAGGAACTACAGATTTAGTCCCCTCTCTGAATAGCGTATCTCACTTTCATGGTGTATGCTTGCCCCACATATATGAGAGATGCACAAATCTGACAGTACTGGAGAATTTATCCAGAAGAGCTCAGCTTTTTATTTTCTGTGAGGTTTTAGAATCTCCACACGTAGCTTGTTGGGCACAGTAAAGCAAAGGACTCAATTAAGTACTTTATATTAGATTCTGAGACACACTTGTAACCTTGTTCACACACAAAAAAGAGCAAATAAAATCTGACCCCAGTGAGTAGTAAGAAACTCGGACAGTATACCCTGGACTCGATCATTGGTATCACAGAGAGAGATACCTTCCGAGTCTGGCATGTGCCATGCATTTGCCTCTCCTTCCTTCAAAGCATCAGAATCACAGTGACATCCACAGAGGGGTGAAAATCCACTGTGTGAATAATTGCAGCCCAGAGCTCTCATAGAGTAAGGAGCACTATATAAGATCTCTGTACATGGCAGACCTATGCATAAATGAAAAAATGCCTCTGATGTATTACACAAAATGATGTATGAAAACCAATATTGGCTTCAGTCAGTATGCAATGTGACCATTTTATACACACAAGGATTTGATAAGATTAGTTGATAGCAACCTGTTCTTGAATTGCTTAAATCATTTTTATCTAGAAATGCTTGCATTGAAGAAATGACTAACTAGTATAAGCCCTTTCCTCTGATTTCTTCCTAGAATGCACAAAACCACATGTCCGTTTATGCTGAGAATTGATTTCTTTAATCCACTGTGAAGTTAGATATCTACTGTTTCAATTATTTCTACCTTGTATGTATTCAATTTTCTTTTCTAATTTAAAACTCCAAGAGTCAAACTGAATTCTTGTGATCATGCAGTTCTTTGCCTGTAAAACTGGTACTGGAGACTGAACTATGCCTGGTGGGCAGACCCACTGGCTCTATAAAGGGCCTTGGAGTCATCTCCTGTAACCTACTTGTTTTAAAGATTAGCAGATGTGTAAAAGACTGTAATGAAAGAAGGGTTTCGATACCACCTCATTCGTTCTAGTCTATGTCTGCACTGCGCATGAAAAAGAGGAGGAACTAAATGACTCCGTGTCTTGTTTTTATATAAAATATTTATTTTCCTAAATACTACAGATTTGACCTTAATCATGCACAGATAGTAGACACAGATAAGATTCTTATATAGCCGCTTTTCGGGGGGTGGGGGGTGGGTGGAGGGAAACCAAAACTCATAGGTTAATATTTTGAATATTTCTGTATTGTGATGCACATTTTTTCACATTGTGTATTTGGGATTGGATTTACCTCACAGGACCTCAGACATCTGACTTTCAACTTTCGTCTGGTTACCCTGGCTTCCCTTGTCGGCAATTGAAACAAGCAGTACCTCTGACCTACCTTGTGTACCTGTCTGAGCACCAGGAGAATTTGGCAGTGTAGGTGTCTCCTTCTCTCTGTTGACTAGAAAGGCAGTCTAAAACAACTTTCAGCCACCTCAGTTTTGACAGCTGGATCTCACTGCAGGTTTACAAGCCCGATGTTTACTTTCTGATTTAAAATTCGTTGTGAAATACAGATGCATATGATAAAGTAGCCATCATTAGTCTAAGTGGAAAGAATTGCTCTGGCTTTCTCTGGTAAACTTTAGAAATGCAAATGTAAATGGAACATGATTTCTTTCTATTATGGGCTGTTTTATTCTTTCCTCAATCTCTTATTACAAAACACAGCTGAAAAATAATCCTCTATGCATATTCTTCACATACAACTGCATAAGAATATTTTCAGTGCATGTACATCACTAATTGATTTTAAGTACTATTAAGAATCTTGTTATTTATTTCCTACTGACTCTTCCCCCTACCCCATATGTTAAACAGGTTTTTTCTCTCTGTTTTCTGTGCACTTTTTATCTTGCATGGATGCAAAAATAACTCTTTACATTATTACAGTTCCTCAAATCCAAAAGAAAGTCTAAATTTTTTAGTTTTCACTTTTTTTAACATTGTCTTTATTCACGTTAATGGATACTAGAAATTATTACCTATCCAACTTTGTTTAGAAGAGCTCTTTCTTCTCTCAGGCTAATGTTGCCTCTGGACTCTGTTGTCTCACAGTTAATGAAACTCATAAATTTCCCTTTTATGTGTTTCATCTTAATCCACGTTGTTCCTATTTGATGATGCAAAGACTTGACTCCTTACCAATTCTTACTTCTTATCTCTCATGAACCCAAATTGTCAACTACTTGTCTGGCTGGGGACCTGAAAGGCTCTCAAGCCATCATGTCTCTCCCAGCTGTCCTAGACTCTATCGCTATTTAACTGGCTAAATGTAAATAAACTGCCATTTTCCACAACACTGTCTGATAAACCTTTCAAATTACTACTCAATTTAATCTATTTTTTTCAATTTTTATTTTTAGTTCTCAGTATACCTTCTTATTCCACAGATGACAAGAAAAGTCATAGAAACTTTTGGAGTCCTCCTTTTTGTCTTATTTACACTCTGACATGTCTTCAGCTATAGCTTTCTCTGAAAGTTTCATCCCACTGAGAATTAACCATTTACAGTCAGCCAGGTTTTCAGAAAGCAGTAACTTTGTCCTAACTTATATAGCATAATCATAGATTGTCACAAATCTTTTCTTATTTACTAGCACCAAACATGTTACAACCATGCAAGAGTTAAAGATTTTAATAACTGCAATTCCACAACCATTGAACAGGATAAATTTGGGTTTTAAATATTTTTTTATGGAATTACAGGAGAAGCAGAAATAGCCATTACTATTGAAGAAAAAAAAAAAAAGGCTAAAAAAGAAATATTTAAAATCCAAGTAAAACCAGAAGAAAATTAGCAACCTGCAGGCAGGGAGGCTGTACCCCACAGTGCCAATACTACTGAAAGGGACTGGCAATGAACATCAGCTGTGCAAAGCTGTGGGAAAAAGGCGAATATAACTACTGAGACTATAAACAGAACAGAGGAGGAGGAGGAGGAGGAAGAAAGCTATAGTAAGAGTTTCCACTGTAACATAGCTGTGGTTGCTATATTTAAAAATATGACATTGGCACAGTGAGAAAGACACAAGATTGAAGACTGAAGAAGGCATTGTGAGTGAGAGACAAAAGCAGCTCATTCTGCTTAGTTTATCAAAAAAGATATCAAAACATTGCTCAATTTTATCATATGATGATGATATTGAATGAGAAAAGACACTGGGTCTGGAAAGCATTTGTAGTTAGAAGACAACTGCATAGCAAGGAACACCGGCTGGAGGGTAAAGCCAGAGAATCCCCAGTCTCTAAAACACATTTCCCTTTAAGAATGTGCATGGGTAGTTACTAAAATAAACTTCCAAACTTCATTTTCAAAGTAAGACTGCACACTTTTAAGACATGCTTAAGCCAAATATAGAGTATTTATAGAACATAACTATAACACCAATTGAATACAAAAAAACCCCAGTGTTATCCTCTAAGACCACATTGTCCCTTCTGGACTTGGGAAAAAAAAAACCCAAAGACTTATGGTTTCTAGAAGTCACTAAGCCACATCAGAATAGAAACAACTGATTAAACTGTGTTCTGATGACTTGAAGCTTCAGATGTTGGCTACAATGAGCACAACTGGAGCTTACTATGAGGCAGCTGGAATTCATTCTCTTCTTCTCAGAGTGTTTCAGTGCCCAAGCTTGATCCTGTGACTGTTGTAAGGCTTTAATTAGAGCCATTTTTCTCTGAACTCTAAATAATACTTAAAGTTAGAAAGTGCTTACCAGTATCTCAGTAAATGCTAGGTATGAGTGGGATGATGTTTTTCCATTCCCTGGGGATTTTTCACATTTCAGAAATGTCTTCTAAATTAAAATTTTAAAAAAAGTTTAAAAAAAAATCACAAATTCACTTTTTAAAATCATGTCAATTGAACTATTTAAATAATTTACATTTTCACATCAAACTCTTCAGATATTTTTAGATTTATTAACTCCTGATTTCCAAGTAACAAAGCAGTTTCAAATTTTTTTAAAAAAAAAAGAGGTCTTGGAGAATTCGGACAGTGGTGGCTGCAAGTCCAGAGCAACAATATGGAAAATTTTTCCAATAAATGATAACAGTATTCTAAAGGACTCTTTTCATAGCTTTAACAAAGGGACATTGTTTTACAAAAAGCAGTTCCTATTAGAAAATGTCTGACCTAATCTAAAATGTAAATCACTCCTGGAACACAGATCTAATACATTGCGTTGTACACAAACAAAGAGGAGTTAGGAAGAACTATGTATTTGGTTTTAGCTGAAAATAGCAGAATTTGGTTTTAATATAAAATACTATAGATGAAAATTCATTTTCATTCTCTCGTCATGTTGATTTTCAGTTGTCTTTCAGAAAAGCATCTCAAAAGAGTATGAATTACAAAAAAAAAAAAAATTCATAATGAGGACAACGACTAACATTGGCAAGGATTTATTTTAAAAGTCTGTTTCACAGATGGCAGACAGAGGAGCTGGGTAAGATGGTTTTGAACTCTGCTGCGGTCAACATCTGCTATTGAGGCTGTCTTTCCTTAACTAAGAGGGAAGTACATCTGGAGGAAGTCAGCCTAATTGTGGAAATCATGAATGAAACTGGCCAGATGAACTTGCCAAGAAGGGCAGTTACCATATTCAGGCAATCCACGGTCTTTAAATTAGATATGCCTTTCAATTTGTGAAAAGCTTTTACTGAAACCTCATTAATGTGAGAAGCTAATCAACTTTTATAGCTGCACTCACCAAGAGAGTTTTACCTTTAAACAATTCACCATGAAACCATTTGCCAAGCTATAGATCTTGCCTGGAAGCATGTGCAGTACACGCTAGTTTGGCTTGTTGCAAAATATATCTCCTGTTCCAGTTAATGTAGAAAAAAGATAAGAAGTCACCTCTACAGGCAGCAGTGTGGTTGGCAGATAGCACTTGGTTTTTGAGCAATGCAGTGTTTATCCCCATTCTGACAGAGCATTGGAAAATTGTTAAAAAAAATCTAATTTTTTATTTACCAGAAAGACAACACTTCTCAGTTAAATTCAATGTTACACCATTACCAAAGACTGACAAATGAACCAACTTCAGAGAGAATAATTAACCAATTAAGAGAATAATTATGTCTTATTCTTCCCACTCACTAGATGGGACAACAAGAAAACAAGATATAAAAAAAGGACTGCATTGCTTCCTAGAGTAGTATTTTAGCCATTTTGTGATACATAAAACCAAAGCTATTTTTATTTTCATATCCAGGCATAGATATATGCACAATTGAATTGTTTTGCACTGTTTTCTTGTGGCATAGCCCTGTCATCCTTGACTTTCAGGAGCTCTGGGAAGGAGTAACAGCAGTGGTAAAGCCTGAACATCTGAATGTTTTAATTCAAGTCGTTCCCAGTGACAGGATTTTGTTTTCGTTCCAAGCAGATTCTGTTTCTGCTAGAAGGTTCAGGAGACAGCAAAATGCAGCCAACCAACTCATAAAATAGATCCTGTCAGACAACTACGGCTTCCTTAAACAAAGCAAACGAGTAGTTTGATTGTTTGAATAAGAAAAAGCAATGGAACACACTGTCTAACTCCAAGAGTTTTTATTATAATCCTGACATTTAGGCTGCTTCACTTTCTTAGCTTTTATTTTTTCCTTGTCAGTTCTGTGCAAATTTAAACTGTTTTTACATCAGTGAGCAGAGCACACTCAAAGCATAGAGCAGACTAGTCCAGGAAAGTGGTAGTCTCATTGCTGCCTTTGATCATCTACATGGTTCCCTGGAAAATTATCAAGTGTTTTAAGTTGATCATGTCCTAGAAAGGGCTGGGCATCAGTGTCTCTTGACCACAGATACATTTTAAAAGCAGTGCTGTTCATCATATTTTAGTACAGATCTATCAATAAAGTGTTTTGATTGCCATTATGCACAGAAAGGAAAATACCCTTTGCAGATAAAAGATGAAAAATGCTATCATTCATATAAATTAAATACTTTAAATTTTATTTTCTCAGTAGACCATTTTTAAATAGAAATATTTTCTCCTCTATGTGACAGATACTGATATGTTCTCATTATGATAGCATCAGTATTGACAATTATTTATAGCATAAATGTACTATCTTTTCTATGAATACATGTACTGAGGAACATTTGTTATGTGTTCTGCCTTTTTGTAACTTACATTTTCTGCTGTGATTTAGTCACTAAGTTTCTTCTAGACATACTGACAGTCCAGGCTCAATCCTCCAGAGCCTTAACCTTTCGTAAGACAGCACACGATGTCTCTTTCTCACAGGCATGGAGGCCTAACACCAGATACAAGCTACTGAGGATCAAAGCGCTTTGCTCTCATGCTCCCTTCTCTTTGACGCAAGATATCTCAATTAACTACAAGCTTCTAGGAAGGAGAAATAAGGAGGAAAAGAAATCCGTTACTTCATCACAGATTTTAACTTTACTACTAAGGATCTGTGAATAATGCTGCATTCTAGACTTCATTACTATATTTCCATGTCTTAAAGCAGAATTACATTGTTTTCTTGCCATTGCCTAGTTTACAATTGTTCCATTTCCAAAGTTGATGTTACTACAACAAAGAATAGTGTGCCCAACTACTGGCAAATTAAAGTCATAGTCATGATATTTGATATAAAAAAAAAGACCCTGAGTCAATTAGTTCCACCTCCTGCAGACTTTTTTTTAAATGCATGCATGCATGAGGAAAAGTAAATTGCTTCTCTCTGATTTCTTTGGTCAGAGGGGGAGAGGGAGAGGAGAGTAAGGGTTTAATACTTCCAGGTATCAATGAACAGTGTTATTTTGCCAGAAAACCTTTCCCAAAGGAAAAAAAGACCAGTCGTTCAAGCAACAGAGATGATATGGTTGCACTTTAACTCCAAAACAGCTTTGGAGGCGTAATATATCAATGGTCCAGCTGCCTTAACAACTGTGTGCAGTGTGCGCTGATGTTCAGAGTGGAGAGTGGCAGCCTTAAGGTACACTGCAAATGGAAGTGTTTTTCCCAGACTCTAGAGGGTCCCATCAACATTATTTCAAATTAAACATTAACAGGAGATATTCATAAGTAATACTCCTAGATGATCTAATAGAGTCATGGCTTGGAATTATTTGAAATGAATGAGCCACAACAGCATACGTCGTTATTTCCGAGCCAGTCTGCAGTGCTTATGTGTGTGAAAGAGCGGCACGGGGCATTCCTCAGAGAGCCACTAAAAGCCGCCAGAAGGTCCTGGAGGGTGCAACAATGAAGCCGGAGAGCCCCAGTACTGTGCCAGGGTTATGAAACAACCGGCACACTGGTGTGCACAATAACTTCAACTCTTCTCTGATGCTTGAAATAGGCTCCACTGAATGCCAGCCCTCCCAGATGACTGCATTATAAAACATGCTGAGGAAGTGCCAGGAGTACTCAAACTACATCCCAGAGGTATTCAGACACATCTTATCGCATATTTTTAGCTGTCACGCATGGCAGCAACTACTGTTTTTGTAGTACAGTAAACACTGTCTTCACTATACAAAAAAAAGTAAACTTTAAAGTTTACATTAGTACACTGGAAAAAGCAACTGACTTACTGAATCTTTTTTTTACTTTCAAACAGTAGAATCTTCAATAGACCGAATATATTAGTCTTTATCCAGTATCTCTTTAGTTAGCTTTGCACAGAATGAAAGGCAACAAGAATTTCACTAGAATTTGTACATAACCACTTTAAGATCCAAAGAGTTACCAGTACACCTTATCTCTGTGGGCAAGCTAAACAGAGTAACATGGTAATTTCTAGCAACAGATTTACGTGCTCTGCTTAACATCTACATCCTTCTTCCTCCTGCTCTTCTCACAAGAAACATGGATCCTGCTGTTTTTTGGCTTCTTAACCAGCCACAGACTCAAATCTTCAGTTTTGCAGAACTGGAAGTGATTGTGGAACGGAAAAAAAATTCGTCCTATAATCGATGCATGAACACAGTATATGTAACTGTGCCGAAGCTCATCCAACACAGCTTTAATTGAGATACTGGTCCCAGTGAAGTTGCAACTGCATAGGCTAGATGTGTAAGTATCTACCTAAACCTCAAAGGAGCAAGATTTGGAAGAAGGAAAAGCATCTTTTACAAGATCAGCTGATGTCGGTGGAAGCAGAAGAGAAGTTTCTGAGCACAACACAGTCTTTTCATCAAGAACAAACATGTATTATCAACCCGGTATAACATGGGCCACAGTGTTATTGGTATTTGAAGTGACTAGAAAGTTGTCTCTGGTACACCACATATCATCTGGTACATGTACCACATCTTCCACTGCCATTCAAACACTGTCTTGCCCTCAAAAATAAACACATTAATTGCCTCAAAAACGTTCATGAGAAAACATAAGTAAAAAGAAACAAGATAGAATAAAGAAATAGAAAATTAAAAAGCTGTAGAGCTTTTCGTTATGAGCAAATGTTTATAAACAACTTCACAGAAATTTATTTTATAGTATTTTGTAGGACTGCTTATTCAATACACAGAACTTCAGTGACAATTAGTTTGTACTGGAATAATTGCTTCAGTAAGTCTCAGCAAGCAAACACATGCTCACTTACTTATGAACCTTGTTTTATTTTGGAACTTTTTTTTTTTTTAAATCGAGCTTCTGTCTATGTGGGTCCCTTTGTTACGTAGTGTAGAACACATCTTGGTATCCGAATTCAAATACTATATGGAATATAATGATGGATATTGAAAACACTGTCTAAATACAAGATTTAGTTGGATCTAGCTTTGCAGATGTAAAGCAGGTTTCATGATTCTCTTTATATAAGAAGGAATACATGTTATACGTTAACACTGTAATGGTGGAGGAAAAGAAAGTTATATAAGACCATTGGAAATAAAGAAAACAAGTGACTGCTAAGATATTTCTGTGCAAGCACGTAACTAAAGATTAGATCCTCGTGGTTACCTGACAGCACAGCCTGACCTCCCAAGGGTTTGGACAGCATGCTCACTTTTATTATGGTCAAGAAAACTGACAACCATTAGGATGTTTCTTTTTAAACCCACTCAAGGATCCTGAACTAATTTTTTAAAAGTAGAAATTTGTTTGCAGTTCCCCCATCAGCATCAATAAATATGTGACATAGGGAAGAGATATTAAATATCATGGTAGTTTTAGGACCATCGAGCCTACAACAGGAATTTATAAATATCTAAAATTAATAGGGTTGGCCTAATTATTTAAGCAGCATATCAGGTGTTCAGACACCTATATAAGCCAAGTATATACCAATTAACACATCTCATGATTGTTGAATTACTCCTGTAATTCCTCTTCAGATTCTGAGACTAAAGTAAAAGTAATTTGTCAAAAATTGCTTTCTTTCCAAGTTTCTTAATTATTGGGGTTTTTTACCAAAATGCTGCAGCAGAATGTGTCATCTCTGTTTGTTACGTGAAAGAGTAAATTACCATCTTAGGTGCTCTACTTCCTATTGAAAACAAATGAACACAGAATAACATATACTCTGAGAACAGTACCTATTCCTTTTTCTTTATTGTTATTTCTCCTAATTTCTTCCCCTTTTTTTAAAATTTACTTTATTATGGCATCATTTTAACCTTAGTTCAAAATATTTTCTGGAGCTTGTTTACTTGATAACTTTTGGCATTCAAAAAAGGAGAGGATACTTTCTCAGACTGGTCTGCCAGAAGCCCAAGAATCTTGAAAAGTCTCCAAATATTCTGGACAATACATAAAAGCAGTCATTTTCTGCCAAAGGGGATAACTTCATTGACTTTGATTTTGCAAGTCTCCACACCTATTAGAATATAATGCTTTTATTGCATTTGGTAATGCATTTAGTGATCCAAAGCAAAGTGAAATGAATGGAAGGAATCCCCAAGGTTTCAGTGAGCTTTGAATGAGATTTTTTTGTGCACAGATTGCTCCCTGGGGAAGGAACATGCACTCATTAAGCACTGTGCATTAAAGTAACACAATATGAATGCTATGCAACTGTGTAAAATACAGTTGCTATTACTTACTTGACTTAAAGTATTCTCAAATGTTTTGCTTTATGGCATTAAAAGTAATTCATTTGCTTGGACTGCTGTTGCTAAGGTTTGGTTTATATGAATGTTTTAAGAAGAAGACAATCTGAAAAATACCCAATTAATAGCACAGCAGAGAACCCATTATTCTTTTGAAAATGCTTTAAAACTTTTGATTCTGTTGATTCAACAAAAGAGAAGTTGTTTAAAAATAAACAGAATAGCAAGAGAAGAGCCATTCAACACTCTGAAGGAAAGAACTGTTTTCTAACACTTCTCAACAATTCTGCACTATTGCACCTTGCTATCCTCCCCTGTAGTCCACCAGCATATACACAGCTGGGACCATAAAATATGTAGAGGCATATTCTCTGTCTTTGTGCCCCTTACGATGCCCAGACATTCCTTAGTCCATATTCTGATAAATACAGACTGCCGTTTTTGTGCCATGGGTCCAGCACTTCCAGAGGCATTGGACCAAAGCCTGTGCTGATATTTCGTGGATATATGGTAGGTTACATCAGATTCCCAATTAGTGTGCTGTAGAGTTTTTCTGTGTAGATGAATTCCACCAGACTCTAGGTGCAAGGGGGCTCCCAGGCTCATGCACAGGACTCGTACAGAAAGCTCAGGGTTTCCTGAGGGTTTCATTGTGGATATGTGGTCATGGTACTCACCCAGATGGTGACCAGGATTTCTGCTCAGCTGGTTGATCAGCAAGAGCTTCTGGTGTAGATACATGCACAAACATTTATCTAGCCACAGTTTCTAAATGGAAAATGATGACACAAACAGAGGAATCTGGACGCAGAGTATCAGATGTGTGTAAGACTTCTACACATGAACCAGTAAGGGAAAGGGAAACTTGTCATAGCAACCCTGCTATTTTGGATCACCATTCCTGGCCATCCCAGAAGTGGCTTAGCCAAACTGGAGGGAGAGTATTCAACCCAAGCTTTCTGGATGACTTCCTTACCACCCTCTAACACAGCCAGTGTTAGGATAACTCTGGCCTCAGGACCCCTCACTAGTTTCCTGTAACAAATACAGAATAATTTTATCACTATAGAAGAGGTTGACAACATGGTGAATATTTCTCTGCAGATACTTCCTATACAGCAAATCATTATTTCATGTCCAGGAAGGAAGCAGGAAATGGTATTTCTCAGCTTATGCTAAAACTGTAGAGGAAGACAACTTTTCTGCTTTCTGAAACAGGCACTGCAGGTCTCCCTTCCTAGAACAGTAGTTTTCCTGGGATGTAAACTCTCTCACTGTTTATTCTTAATTTTGTAACAATAAAATCAACTTTGTAGAAGAAAAAAAATGCATACTGATTTCGGTATTACTATGTTACTGATATTTGACCCTATATTCTCAGCCAGAATTTCAAATTATTAAAATAATGATAATACCATAGAAATACTAAAAATTTACCAAAAGAATACAATTATATTTCATTTGGAAGAGGCTTTCTAAATGTTTCTCCTATGTGCAGCACACATGAGCCTCAGCTGGAATTAGCCTTCTCTCCTCTCCTCTCTTTTCACCAATCTCATGGTTATGTTTAATTTCTAATAACTGAATGACTAATGTGTATGTTGTCATGACCTATCATTATGAAATCCGTGTATTGAAATACATAGTAGTTATTAATACGGAAAATAGCAGTTTTAAGAAAACAGAAGTCTGACATGTAATCTTATACCAGGGTTGAGAACAATATATAGGTAATTACTTCTAAACAGTATCACTTTCATAATTTAGACAGCAACTTTTGTCAGGAAACTGGCAAAAAAAAACCCTAACTGGGAATCTTCTCATTACCATTCTTCTTTGTCTTTTTCAGGTAATGGAATTATTCCCTTTAAAACTGGTGAGTTTTGATGCTGTGTTGTTGTTGGTTGTGGTAAAACTTTACTAAAATAGAGAAGAAAGAGAAGAAATCCTTGGCATGAGACAATAGGTAAAGTATAAATATGTGTTAATAAGAATAGGACACAAAGAAGGATGGGGTTATAATATAACTTGTATTCAAATCTAGGCTGCTTTCACAAAGCAAAGTTGCAATAGTTTTTTTCAGTACTCTTGCAAAAATAATGCTCCTGTCATGTCTTATTCTGTTCTATATTCATGCTGGGAGCAATTTTTAAATGGATGTTTTATTGACAGCCTAACTTCCTGTGCCTTGGCAAGATATAGACAGGACTTAGAAAAACATTATTTTTAAAGAGCCATTTGGGGACTTCATATTTAACACGGATTGGATTCAATTATTTTCATATTTCTATTTCTAAATGCAGTTAAGCTGGACAGATTGTATTAAGAAATACATTTTGGTATTAAGTTACAGATGAGGTTTTTAAATGACTGGGTGCCTGTAAGAGCAACAGCAAGAAAAGCTTGATTCTTCTTTGTGTAAGGCATCAGATACTGGTGACGTGAGACCTGTATGGCTATACATGGTTATACAGCTACATGTGCACACAAAGCCCGTTTTGAAGCACTTGGCTTTTGGTCAGTCCCGTGTTTCTTCAGGCACCTGATTCATCTGAGGAGGGAGTCAGCTGACAGGGTATGCTAGCATTTACTTAAAATCACATTTTAAGTCAGCTGGCACATCTTCAAGTGCCCCCATGAGGATTAACTCATTTATCATACAATCATAGAATGGGTCGGGTTGGACGAGACCTTAAGGACCATCTTGTTCCAAACCCCCTGCCATGGGCAGGGACACCTTCCACTAGACCAGGTTCCTCAAAGCCACATCCAGCCTGGCCTTGAACACTTCCAGGGATGGGGCATCCACAGCTTCTCTGGGCAACCTGTTCCAGTGCCTCACCACCCTCTCCATGAAGAAATTCTTCCTGATATCTAATCTGAATCTCCCTGCCTCCAATTTAAACCTATTACTCCTTGTCCTATCACTACACGACCTTGTAAAGAGTTCCCACCACCCCCCAGCTTCCTTGTAGGCTCCTTCAGGTACTGGAAGGTTGCAATAAGGCCTCCCCAGAGCCTTCTCTCCAACTCTCTCAGCCTGTCCCCATAGCAGAGGTTCTCCAGCCCTCTGATCATCGTCGTGGCCTCCTCTGGACTCACTCCAACCAATCAATATATGTTGGGGGCTCCACAGCTGGACGCAGCATTCCAGGTGGGGTCTCGCCAGAGCAGATAACGGTGTCAGAATCCCCTCCCCCGACCTGCTGGCCACACTTCTCTAGATACAGCCCAGGATACCATTGGCTTTCTGGGCTGCCAGTGCACATGGGGGCCTCATGTCCAGCTTTTCATCCACGAGTACCCCCAAGTCCTTCTCCTCAGAGCTGTTCTCCATCCATTCCCCACCCAGCCTGTACTTGTATTTGGGATTGCCCCAACCCAGGTGCAGGACCTTGCACTTGGCCTTGTTGAACTCCATGAGGTTGGCAGTGGCCCACCTCTCCAGCCTGTCCAGGTCCCTCTGGATGGCATCCTTTCACTCCAGCGTGTCAACCGCGCCACACAACTTGGTATCGTCAGCAAACTTGCTGAGGGTGCACTTGATGCCATCATCCATGTCACTGACAAAGATGTTAAACAGTACTGGTCTTATATAGAGACCAAAGCTGTAAAATACAGCTCAGCTGAATTACACAGTGGAATTGCAACAACTGGGTGTAGCCTGACTGAAACAAGAGTGCTGGGCTCTCTGGTAAGGTACTTTTCCAATCTTCTGGCAAAGAATACAGCAGAAACACTAGGAGAGGATGGAGTAGATCCAGAGCATCACTGTTCTCTGACAGTTCTCTATTTAATCCTGAGGCTGGAGAAGAACCTCTCTGATAATCAAACAGCCACAGTCAACATATTCTGGATCTTCCCATTTCCTACACTCAGCAGAAGCCCAGAAAATACTTTTGTACTCAAAAGAGGCAGAATACAAAAAGGAGAAACATTTCAGCTGGATCAAAAGTGTCTTTCTAAAGCATTAGCATTTTGGGCATGCTACCACTGCATAGTTGTTTGGCAGGGTATGTTTGCCCAGTTGGAAATGTGGGTGGAAGTCTCTAATGCAGTGTTTGTACCACCTCTAATTCTCAGTCTGGTTAATTTGGAAGAAACTTGGAATATATCAGCATGGAATCATGTTTTACCATCTAGAGAGTCTTTGGTGACTCCAAACTTGCTGTCTGCAGATCCTGTGTGCTCCTTGCCAAGATTCTGTCTTTGTTGACTTCTTTTTCTGAGTGTTCATTTGGTAATATTGACTGAATAGTCTGAACAAATGTTTGAGAAATTATACATTTGAAATTCTGAGTTAATATATGAAAGGCTTTCAGTCTGCATGGAAATTTATACATATCTCCAAGTGAACAAGTGAAGCTGAACCAACTGTTGTAGTCACCAGATTTTTAAGTTATGCTTTCTCATTACCAACAGAAGAGTAACACAATCTGTGCAAGTTTTGAAGTCTCCCTATATATGCTCCATTTGAACAAATTACAGTATTTGGAATGAGACTAAATATGATACTGAGGGTAAAGTAGAATACAATGCAACATGCTTTTTGGAACTGATCATGATCTGTACAGTCAAAAATTGTACTTTCAGTGCTCCTAGAATGGCTTTATGATCCGGGTCCCTGTGATGCTGGACTCTTCGGGGAGTACATCTTGTGAATATTGTAAACTGATCTATGCCTGAGCTCTCTTCCAGAAAATTGTACAAAGCCTGAGCATGCATATGAAATTCTGCAGGGAATGCTATCAGCAGAATCATTCAGGCTGTGCCCATGCTGAAAAGAGCTGTCAGCCTGACTAAACAAAGAATCCAGTCTGTAATCTGTAAACCCATCTACAGCATCTGGCCTGGATTAAAAAGACCACAAAATTCGAGTGATAGGATATTTTTGTGCATCGACAGGATGGAAGTCTGCAGGCAACACTTGAATGAGAACATGGACAAATTTTTCTGCAAAAGAAAGATATCAGCAGTTCCTCACTGAAAAGATTCTCCAGAGAAACCTTCTAGGTGTATACATTATGTATATATGCATTTTGTGTATGCATCTATATTTATGTATATTTATGTTTCCATTGTACTAAGTGCCATATCTGGAAACATCAAGGTATTTGAGAGTCTAACAGTCTAGAAAAGACCAGAGTGAGTTTATAAAGTCACCAGTCAGATGGAATGTACAATTTTCATGAAAGTGTTTTCAGAAACATAGTCAGGTACCTAAATACTTCAGAAAAATCTGGCTTTTAAATGCTGAAAACTAAGTGTCAAAGCTATTAAAATTCATTTAAAATTTGTACCACTGAACCCCCCAGTCATCCCACAAACCAGCAGAAACCTGCGTTAATCCAAATGCAAGTGTCTTGCAACAGTTTAAAACCACACTGCTACTACATTCTCCTGTATTCTTAGCAGATGTATATTTGCACAAATCTTTCAGAAACTTCAAAATTACTACAAATATTTTTTCTTAATAATGAACTGAGGGTACAAAATAATTTCCTTACTTTTGGGAGGGAAGCTCTTGATCCTGAACTTTGCGTGGTCATTGTCAAAACTGTAGTGATACCCAGTGCAACTCTTGCTGGAGCAGCATCCATGTTGATCCAGAAAGAAACCCAGGACAAAATGACAATCAGCAGGCTAGGAATGTACATCTGGATTAAATAGTATCCCATCTGACGCTCCAAATGAAACTTGACTTCAATGCATGTAAACTTTCCTAGAACATGAAATTACTTTCATAAATGCTTTTTGCACATTTTTATCTGGTTTTCTGAACACAAGTTACATGCATGACCTGTTTCCCTAACACTGCAAGCAGGCCCTAGTACACAAATGTGAGTCACCCATTTGTTGCACGCTAGCCTGGGAGATGCCTGGGACCCCTGATTCACATTGAGAAAATTAATATTAGCACAATTGTTTCACCTCCAAAAATATAATGTAATGTTTATTTTCTCAAATTTTAATAAGATTTTACTTTAGTCAAATATAATATTTAGTATTGAAAAGGCACAGCATTTTGCTCTTTTAATTACATGAGGTTAAGCAAACATACTTAAATAGACAAGTTGTAAACAGTTTTACAGTCCTATGGTAGATCAAAACCCTTCTCATTCTGGTCATGTCATTTGCCTGTGTCTGTTGATTGTTTCTCACAGCAGAATCAACTCAAAGCCTACTTTGGATTTTGCCAAAAGTCTAACTCCAGGAAACCCACAACCATCTCTTGTGGGATGTGAGTGATTTTCACACAACAAATATCTGTTCCACAGGGGTAGAAGAGGAGAGAAACTTAAGATTGCCTGAAAAGGGAGCTAGTTGTGCAGCTAGGGATGCAGAGCCCTGAGTTGTAACAGTTCATCAGTGACTAATCCAATCACTCCACGCTGCTCTCCAAATGACTGCGTGCCCTGACTGTGGTTTGGGTACTGTGTAGGCTTTTACTTCAGGCAGATTAAACCAAGCTCAAAAATGTCTGTCCTTCCTGAGATGTCATGCTAATATTTTCAAAGGACCTCTTCTGTCTTGATTGGTCAAATGCATGAAGATGCATTGTTCCTTGTTCACCCTTTCAGGTGAAATTAGATTTTTTGCTCCTTTTTGTGATGCATGCATATTTTTTTTGCTAGTCTAGAAAGCTGGATGGCAGGGTGGGAAAGCTGGCACAAAGGACAATGCAGTGGCTGTTTGGCAAAGACAGGGTAGGAGAACTGAAAAACATCTTTTAGCAGGACAGACAGTTATATATGAATGATCTGACCTGTTGAATTGCCTGACCTGTGGCCCTGAAGACAGACTCTGAAACCTGGAGAGCAACTCATCCTGACCAGGCTGCCTGTATGGAAGGGGACTCGAAAGGTGTGGGGTGGCCATGTGTAGCAGCAATGGCATTAGAGTAGTCAAATCTGTCACATGCTGTCTGGATTCCATCCCTGCAAGTGGGACAGAGAACCTTGCAGCTTGGATAGGAGAAAAAGGCTAAATAATACAGCATTTATCCACATTTGAATTTCATAGCAAACCTGAAGGAGCATGTTACAGAGAAGACAGTGGAGTAGGTGCCTGTAGGCAAAGTTTTCTTTTGCGTGAATCTGCCTTTCAGTTCCCCTAGCCAGGCCACACACTTTTAACTTTTGATAATTAGACATTCATTTTGTTTAACTACATGTAATGGGAGCTATTAATTGGCATTTTTATCTTGTGTGGGTAATCTCTGTGGGTGTACAAAAACCCTATTTTTCATGCTGTCCCTCATCTTACTTTCAGTGTTTGACCCCTGCAAAATGCTTATCTGACAGTAATTAGAAAAGCAGATGAACTCAGTTATTCAGAGTTTATGTACTGGGAAATGCCTGAACTTTGTATCAGCCAAATCACAAATGGGTAACTCTGTCTATTGGAATTTGCTCTTGATGATCCCCCTTACGTGTGAGAAAAGACAGGAAGTCAGGGCAGTCCCTATTCCATGGGTCTTGGACGGTGGAATCACAAAGCTTTCCTTCCTTGGCACTTTGAGCACCCAAATGAGAAGCTGTATTTGTAAAAATTAAAAACAATAGATTTCTTTTCATAAGAAATGAATGTTACTTAGTTTTGGCTGAAGAAGAATTCCTCATGTTGTGTTTTTTTTCACAGAGTGAAACAAATGTATTTGATGCCACCAGATTGGCTCTTACATTGAAATGATGAAAGAACTATTTTAGATGAAAGGGATTATATTTAATCTCAGCAAGCATCCAGCAAACCGTTCTCTAAATGCTATCCTTATTAAATAGACTCCAAGAAGCTAAATCCAAATTTTAACAGAGTTCTCTCTGTTCTGTAAACATAAAGATAGAATACATAGCATTTGAAACTTCAAAATATCAAATATAGGAAAAAGAGTACAGTATTAAGCAATTTATTTTCTCATCATTTCACATCTGTAGACTATGCAGATCAGCAATTAAAGCATTGTCTTTTCAAATAGCATGTTTCATAAATTAGACCCCACATAAAAGCTGGTGAAAATTTGATATTTTTTCTCATTGACATTTTGATATGATGGAGAAACAAATCAAGTTCAGAAAATCAGTACTTTAAAAGTGCTGAATCAATATTTAAGAAGAGATTCAGTTTGTTTAAAATGTTCCATTTCAAAGAAATCGAAACAACTAGAATTTTAATCTTGTTTTTTAGATTATAAATGCCATGATGATTTTAAGGATATTAGAATATGGATATTAGAATATCTTTAATGACATTAAAGGAAATTTGGAAAAAAAATATTTCAAACAAAAAAATAAAACGGAGAAAAATTCATTTTTTCAGTTTTAAAAGTGTGTGGCTGAATTTTTGAATTTCAAAATATTTCTTTTCATTTTACTCATCTTCTTCCTTTACAAATTGACAATATGTACCATTAAAGTAATTAATAGAAGAAACAGAATAATGCTCACCAGTGTTGTAATGTTTTGTGCAATAACCGAGTTCTTTATCTTCTTTCAAAATAAACTGTGGCAAGGTTAAACCCTCTGCAACTTGCACAGGTCCATCACTTAGCCACTCAAATATCAGATCATTCATAGTGTAGCCAACTACAAGAAAGAAATCAGGGTTTATTACATGGTAACTGGGAAACATCAAAAGCAAATATTGTTGTGTTTGAGAAGCATGTCTTTTATTGAAATGCATGTTATTTCAATTGTAATTTTAAACTGTCTGATTAATGCTGTTAGTTACCAGTTACTACTCCTGCACTATTACTCTATTAAGAGCAACATGTAACACCATTATGTTCTGAAATACTGCCCTGTTTTCCTCTAAAAAAAATTTTGTTGGCCCATCAAAGATACTGTTTACAACTGAAAAGACATTTTCTTTGTGCCTATGTATCAGCCTGCATTTTGCTTTATTTTCACTATTCTTTGATGAGGTAGCTTGTGGGCACCAACAAAACAAGGACTTCTATTCTGCAGAGGGCTGGGCCCTTACCAAAGAGACAACTGCAGCTTTTGTAAACCTACGAACATATCACTGAGAGGTCCAGAGGGGAAAGAGAGGTTTCAACTCCCTGAAGTCTCTTTATGACTGCAATAGCTACATATTTATGGGTAAAATAAATAAGCTGCATCCTGACACACTTAAACAAAGGGTTTGCTGACAGCTATGTGGTACAGATAAGTGTGTGCCGGTACCTAAGCTCATGCCTTGGCTGTATTTACCTGACTACCGTAAGCACACCTACAGGACCTCTGCTTTGTCAGGTATGTTCCTTCCATTTTTCAAAAGAACAGAGCACATCTTCATCAGACATAGCTAAACCCTGGCTGTGCACTAATTGCTCTTACTTTCCTGAGATTTAATTTCTCCTGCAGAGTATTGCTGTGGTCATCCCTGAAAGTGATGCAGCCCTGATGGCTGATGTGCCCCAGGAGCGGGAAAAGAAAAGGGAGCAGAAACAACAGAGGAAACAGGGGACCCTCACAGTATGCTGATGGACAGATAAAGTGCTGCTCCTTTGTGATTTTCTCTTACAAAATAGGAATATTGATTCTCACCACACAAATATGACAATGTAGATACTATCTAACCACCAAATGCTATAGTAAAATTTTGTTCTTTGTTAGATAAAGCAATTGGATACTCACAGCTCTCTAGCTGCATTGTACATGTCTGTACATCCATAGGAAAATTCTTCAAGTCCATGGGACAGGATAAGGTTAAAGTAAGCCTAAAATTGGAGGGGAAAAAAAGAAAGACGCTATTGTTAGAAATCTACAGGTTTTATCCAAAGCCCCATATTTAGAGTTTAAAGGATCAAGACCAAATCTTAACACCTCAGAGGTTGGACTCACTCTCCCCTTTTAGCTTTTAATGATTTAAGGACTGTGAAGACAGGGTGGGAAAGCAAACCAGGTTCTCACTGGCTGCATGGGCTGAGCAGAACAGGGACAGGGAAGGCAACATCAAAATAGCAAGAAATGTTCTCCACTAATGTATCAGTGAATGTTTTATATATAATACTGAACCTAGATAATGCAAAAGCCGAAATGACTGATGATGGGACATATATTTTTAAGCTTTGTTTGGAAAAGCAAAAGAAGGAAACAACCACCACAGGGTTTTTTCAATAGTGTGTGCTTTTGTTGTGTATGAAGACCATTTCCAACCCTTCATTCTTCCTGCTTAGCCATTAAGGGAAAGAAAAAACCACCATACAGTAAAAGCTAGAATCACATAGCATTAGAAGATAAAGAGTGCAGACAGAAGAAAGTAAGCCTAAAGGAACATTATCATACAAACTAAATTTCTCATTTAATTTTTAAGTTGCTCTTGTTCTAGATAAAGCATAATTTTACTTGGATGGGAATTTTCTTAATGTTTCTTTCTATCTTTTTTTGTTTGTTTAATTTACTTTTTCACATTTGATTGAGATGTGTTTCAAGACTTCTCCTAGCTTTATTTCTTTTCTTGTTTGTGTGGGATGAAGGAACCATTTTTAACAAACGAGGGTACTGGGATGACGTAATTGCAAATAACTAGCTGCTTTGAAAAACAGAAGAACTGTTAAGATTTTGGGGTAAGTCATATAAAAAGAGTACATTTTTATTTCAGATTACCTTCATCAGAAAAACACTTTGACACAAAGAAAGCAAATAAACAAAAATACTCTGTACCTATTTACCATCAAGGACGAGAACTAGATTGTCTGATTTGAAGGTACACTGAGACATTAACACAGTACAACGATAATAACTTTTAAATTATGTCAGTGAACCAACAGGCAGCTGCTAACCTTGAAAAATATGTTGTCCCACAGACAAATGCGATCTGTATGGAGAAATACTTCACTAAGCTCTGCCTCCAGTGGTGATTTTGTGTTTCTCACCACATACAGCTGACTCTTTAGAGCCCTTTAAAGCCCTTTAGAGTCTATTTCTTCAACATGTGAATCTCTGGCGGTAGGTGGGAAAAAAAAAAACAAAACAAAAAAAACAAACACCAACCCACAGAATATTGGCAAGGAGGATTATAAATAAGTTCAAGTGAACTATAGCTGAAGTGTAGAAAAATACATATATCATACTAACTGTTCTTTAGCCTTGTGTGTTGGAAAAGTGGAACACCCATGTTTGCATAACATAGACCTGTGATAGACTCAGAGACACGCTACTGAACATACTTGAGATTCCTGCCCTGTTGTGGGAAAGATCAAAGCACAGTGGTAAACTATGCCTGTGCAAATCCCTGAAACACAGACAAAACCAACATGTTCAGTGATCATCTAGCATGGACCATGCTCCGTGATGCCTGTGTCCCCACTTGTGTGCCTCTGCCGAGATGGGGCTTCAGGAATCCCTGGTTGGTGAGGCAATGAAAATAAATTTACTCTTTGCATTTCACCCGTGGTTTTGTGGTCATTCCTGCATCCCACCTGTGCCAGCTCACACAGCTAGACAAGGAGCAATAAGCACAAACTGGAATGCAGGAAATTCCATCTCAACATGAGGGAAAACTCCTTTACTTTGAGGATGCCAGAGCACTGGAATAGGATTGCCCGGAGAGGTTGTGGAGTCTCCTTCTCTGGAGATATTCAAAACCCATCTGGATGCATTCCTGTGTAACCTGCTCCAGGTGAACCTACTTTGGTGAGGGATTGGACTAGATGATCTCTGAAAGTCCCTTCCAACCCCTAGCATTCTGTGATTCTGTGAAAATTATCATTATGTTGTTTCACACGAAAGTTGACATTTCTTCTATCTCTTCATAACCAACAATGCCTTTCATGAAGAGTAAATTATTTTCTGCTTACCTGGACAAATGGAAAATAATTTCTATTAACTATATTGATGAATCTAGCTTGAGAGATCTTGTCCTTACAGCCTTACCTCTACTTGTTGTTCATCTCAGCAGACTAGCCATCCAGAGTTAACAACTTTACCTCTGTAATCCCTTTTACTAAGAGTAATGCAAGTGTTGAACCCAACATTTGACTGGTATTGCCCACAGATCCATTGATTTTCAACAAGATTATTACATGCTAAATGTTCAGCTGTTGGGGTCTGAAGTAGCTCCAGTGAAGTCCATGCTGGTGGGTCAATGTATAGCAGTTGATTTTTTTTCTGTAAAATCATGATCCTGCAAATATTTCCAAACTCAGGTGCCATGTCACTACTTTTATATTTACATTAATTAAGGAAACAGGATCAGAAATTGAAAGTATTCGGGAGATACAGCTCCACACATTGCCTATGGCATCATTGATGGAAAATGTTTCAGAAAAGTAATGTCTCACGCTTGGCAAATTCAAGAAGGGGCCCTGGAGATTTGGTGCAAAGTGCAAGTTTAACTGGCAATTACAATGATGAATATTTTAATCCTTAATAAAACAGAAGAAACTGCTACAGAACAATTATTTTATTTTTCGGGCACCCTGCCACCAAGGTATCTGAGATGCATAAACAACAGATTTGGTGACATAGCACCATAAAACACTGATGGGAAAAGTTTTATGAACGATCTGTGTAAAGCTGAAAGAAGCAGCAGCTGACCAAGGACTTGATTCTGTCTTCAGTTACCTGAGCACCTTTTATCCCCTGTTATCCAGGCTCAGGTCGCAGAGCTCACTCAGGGAGAGATCTGGGTTTGGGCACATTATATTTTAGGATGTATTATAGGAGAGAGTCACATCTCCAGTGCCCCAGCACTTCAGGCAAAACGTCAGGGTCTGCAAGCCACCCCAGAGGAGAAGTAAAGCTGCTCTTTTCTTTCCCTCTCTGCTCCCTCACCCCTCCTGTAGTCAGGAAAAATTGAGCCCTGGAACAGTGCAACTAGAGTAAAAACAGGAAAAAAAAAAAAAAAAAAGAAGAAGAATCAGAGCCAGAAAACAAAGAATGAGCAATTAGCTGTTATTGTGACAAAAATAATTAAAAAAAAAAAAAGGAAAAGGAAAAGAAAAAGAAAAATCAATAATATTACTGAGCAAGGCTGTGCAGAGTCAGGGCTGTAATCCAGGTACTGCAGGATAACATTGCCTACTTCTAACTTTGGTCCTTCTTGCCTCATACATGAGGTAAGTCCTTTCGAGCAGCATCTGCTGATACTTCAAATGCCTTCAAGGTGCAGTGAGCACTGCTGGAATTTCTTCCTCCAGCATTCCATTCAGTCCCCCCTCTTCCATTGTCAGCTTTCACCAGAAAGTCCTGAGATTGCTTTTGCCCTTGGGCTGTGTGTCTGTCTCTCTTCCCGCACCAGCTCAACATCTTTTATTTCTGCTTCTGCAGACTGGGGCCTCCTTTATTACAGAAGCCAAATTAAGTCATCCCATGGGAAAAAATAAATAGCTTAACAACATGTTAATCAGAAACCCTCATGCTAGTGATCTTTAGCACCTGAATATGTTGTTTTGCAAGGTCAGTGTTTTCTCCAGCTGGAAGCAGATGTTCCCTCAGACAAGCCAGCAACAGAGCTTAACGCAGGCACTACTGCTGCCCTAAATGCAGCAGCTGTAGCCAAACATCATCCTCCAAGGAAAACCCAGAGGAGGAGGATGACACATGTGTAGCTGAGGTTGCTCAGAGGTATTTATGTGCAGTGCAATCAAGCCCTGAGCTCACTGGTGGGGCTGAGACACTGTGCTTCCTATTCATCCTTCAGCCATTCCTGTCCTGTCTTGTCCTTCCTCTGGCCCTGGACATACTTCCCCCATCTCCTCCTATGTCTACCCACTTATCCTGCATCTCTCCCAGAGCCCCCTACATGATCCAGAGCCCAGCCTCTTTTCTTCTCTATCCTAGTCTGTCCTACATTTTCCCCTTCCCTTTCCTGTTGCTCTCTTTTTTACCCCAGTTCTTGCCAAATTCTACCCTTACGTCTCTTCTGGAGCCAATCTGCTCGTTGACACCTAATCCTCAAAGCAACACTATCAGTGGCAGGTAAGATCCTTTAATAACAAAACAAACAAAAAAAAAAAAAAAACCCAAACTCAATACGAGTAAAATGTTTGTAAACAGATTATTCTCAAGATCACCTCCAGTCTCTGTCTTCCTCTTAGAATTTTCGATCCCTGATGTTCTTCACCATCATGCCACTTCTCTGATAATCACATGCTAGAAACTCACTTCAGCATACTGCACATACAGACTGCTTGTGAATGATCTGCAGCACAAAACTGAAGTAAAGAACTTCTAGTATTAAACCCTTAGGGAACTGGGTTTGCACATTAAATAATCCAAGAACACTTTTTTAAAAATAAATTTAAGGCTATACCTAATTTTAACTGGGATTTGACATATTGCCTAATCTACAGCAAACATTAAACTGTCTTCTAACCCACTTCTTTATAAGCAGCTATCACACCTTAGCCTGATGTGTTGTGACTCACTCAAAACTTCTCTTGAACTCTTGCCCTAGAGGAGGACACTGATCCCACAAGACAAAGTCACTGGGGATCACTATAAGGGGTGTCTGACAACAAAGGGAATATAATTTTCATTAATTATCCTACAAATGGGGAGATCTGTGAGTGGGCTACAGGACAACAGCCTCCTCACACCATTTTTTCAAATGAGAAAGTATAGTAGTACTGTTGCAAGTTTAAATAGTCCTGGAGATATGGGTATAAGTCCCTTCCATCTCCAAAAATCCATTATTATCTCCTCAAAAGCATGAATAGCAACAAATGCCTCACTATGAGTGGACATGGTATCAAAAACAAATTTTTGTTTCTATTCTTATGCCTTCCTTCTTTCAAGCTACATCAATTTGCAGCTCAGCTGTTGGGACAGGAGACTTCACATCCTAAGATTTTATGCTACAAATACCAGAACACAAGTAGTACTTGTATGTTCACTGCTAACATTGACTATATGCCATTTTTATGGAAAATCTTATATTTGTGCAAAGCCCACTGTGTTGGGTTTAGTGAGACAAGTGGGATTTATTTTTTTTCAGTATTGCCAATTCTAAAGATGCTATCAAAATTTCAGTATTTGTGGTATTTTTCTTAAAGCTCCAAGTTGACAATAAAAGTAAAAAGATACTTTGTGGTACATTTTTCCTTGGAAGATTAAATTCCTGATCTTTACAGCTGCAGAAATAACATTAAAATACTACCCAAGCACAAGCAGACAAAGTTCCCCATTAAACTGGCAGGGGAGATGGAGTTGCACAGCGACCATGACAGCGTTGCATGACACAGGAGCAAATGCCATTCAGACTAGTGGCACTGCAACAGCGAGGAATGTAAAATCTCCTTACATTCTTCCCAGCCCCCTCTCTTGGGTGATCTGTGTCTGAAAGAAGGACACACACACTGTTCATATGTCAGAAGGCAAAAAAAAAAAAAAAAAAAAATCCCCATTGACATTCTTCTTTTAAAGGGCTTTTCATTCGGTAGTCCGCCTCATTATTTTTTCAGGGACCTGACTCATCATTTTGAATGTCAGTTCTGGTAATTTTCACAGTCTACAGGCTTTGTCCCGTTAAATGGAACAGTCAAACTGTCTGCTTTTTCCTTTATTTTTGAGGAGCCCTGGTATTCCTCTCTAATATTTGTCATGTTCTGCAGCTTCATTTGTCAGACGGGAATGGGCTGAAGTTGAGCTTAGAGACCTGGAGCCTTCTCTGCCATGGCAAAATGCAAGATGTAGACAAGACATTCACATACTGCTGTTTATGAGCAGGTACTTGCTCCCTCCAGTGCTTTGCTTTGCTTCATGTGCTGCTTAACAACACAGCAGCTGGCACAGAGCAGGGCGGTGGATTTCTCATTATAGGCATCCCTCTTCTCATTGTAATGCAATCATTGTCTGTAGATACACGATGCCAGCACATGAGCTGCCAGCAAATGATTTTCCAATTATTGCTCAAGCAAATCTATGATATTAAATTCAAGTATGATTTCATGTAACAGTTATATTCCATAACCACCTGTTTCCTTTCCATGAAGGATTTAATCTCTCTTTTCTACTCTATCATTTTCTATCTTCATTTTCCTGCAGTGTGTGTTCAGTATTGGTGTTGCTTTCTTCCTGGCATGATGACATCTCTGTTCTAAGCCATATATTGCAGTGCAGTTGGCAAAAGACCTTCATTCCTGGGAACATGTTCAGGAAAACATGGGGTTTTGTACCATTTAGAAAGGATTCCCACACCTGCATCACTTTCCACCTAACCTTTAACCGCCCCAGTGCAAGTTCAATGGGTAAATGAAGTGGTCACCAGCAATCAAAGGCAGGCATTGCCATTACCTGTAAGGAGAGCAGGTACACACATCCATGTGTCTTGGCTATGCAACTGTCCCATTGGCCTACATATTCAGAGGCAACCACATGCCAACATTTTTTGATGCTGTCAGCCAAGAACAACCTTATGTGTACAAATTGGTCTCCAGCAATCTTTCCTACTTTTTTACTTAGAACAAAGTCTACTTTTTATTTGAGACAGGAATATAGGGCTATAGAAATGACATCTTGGGCCATCAGATCTGGTCATCTGCTATCACGCATAGTCACATCTTCTAATCCCTTTCAAAAATGATCAAGGTTCATTTAATGATATCTAGTTTCATTCCCCCCACCCTTCATTCTGTTGCAATATTGTTCTAGGAATTCAAGTAGTTTATGGCTAGAAACTTTATAAATTCCACCTTAAGTTTACTTATGATCAGTTCAGAGCCATTTGTTCTCCTGGCAGCATTGTCCTTCAGTCTGAGTAGCTCTTCTGTTGTGTTTGTATTTACCTCACCTCCAGTGCTCTTGTGTGGCAGCTGGAGATGTGCATGGCATTAGAGGGAGAAGTGAGGCAGTACACGTTCAGGTATAATGTCCATATCCTTACTTTGCTTTAAACGTCTTATGAAGTGAAAAAGCAACTAATTTTGTGTCATTAAAATGTAAATTATTCTTTCCTTAAGCATGATGATCAATAGGGTTTTTACAATAGCTGTGCTAGTTGCATAACAAAGTACCCACATTAGGCTGTATCATTTATTTAGTAGCTTTTATTATTTGTTATGCAAAACAAGTACTTTAGATAAAACAGAAAATTAAGGGCATTGGAAACCCAAGGCTAGATCCTCAGTCTGGATCTGTAGCTTGGGAGGGAGTGAAAAAGACAAGTGTGGGTGATGGGAGGGCACAGTTAAGAACATTGAGAAACCATCCCAAAGGATGCCAGGAATCTCAGGCCATTTAATTCAAAGACCCCAAAAGTAAAGGAGGGTGGGTATGGAAGGAGAAGCAAGAAAGAAAGGAAAAGGACAGGCAAAAAGTAGGCAACTAATGATAGAGGACATTGGGTTCAACCATAATGAGGATGGCTGCTTGTCCCACAAGAGGTTGCAATTTTTTAGCTTATGAAACCATTGTTATTATTGTAATCATGCCCATGTGAAGATGAATTTGTCAGATTCACTGGACTCACATAGCATGCAGCCACAATTTGGGAAGTCGCTGTGCCCCAGTAACATTATGTGGTTTAATATAGCCTAGTGATTCTAGCACTGTTTATATAACGTCTATAAGTCTTCTGCTCATAATATATAATAGCTGTCAAGCCCAAAACCTCTTTAGATATATGGTCTATTTCAGTTAATATTGCCACATTGATTATTCTTCAATTTTGTTGTTGTTGTTGTTTTAAATGTGGAAAATTACTTTAAGGCATATGAAGAGGTTTTATGCTTTGGATAATCAGGGCAGTGAGCATGGGAAAGTGTGCAGTTTTGCCAGTGAGAGAACAAAATAATTTTCTATGGAAATATTCCTGTGCTGAGATTAAGTTCCAAGGGAAAATCCTCACCTTGTCAATATTGATATTATTCCAGTAGGAGCTAAAGTAATACATATGTTTTTGTGAGGTCTCAGAGAGGGGTTCCTGCATAGTAAACAGCCATGTCAATCATGATAACAGTCTCTCTGCTCCCCCCTCTGCTAATCTGTCACATGGAAAGACAATGCTGCTAGTAAAGTCTAAATCCTCTTAAATCCTAACATTAGATTGTAAAATAAAATTGAAGTCATAACATTAAAGTGCAGGATGCATCCAAAGCTTTAGAACATAGCATTTCCTACCACTCTGGTAGGTTAGACTGTGCTGTGCCATGAATGACCTACACACAATGATGTCATCAGTTGTAAATGGAACTTCATTATCATATAGCTAAATTCTGTACCCCCAAATTATTTTAGAAAACCCATGCCTGACTTTACTGTAAGATGGCAACATATTTTGTAGTACCCATGCTAAAAATCTAAGATCTGATCTTACTTAAGACCAATATATTTCAGAAAGATAGTGGACTTTTTTCCCTATGAATAGTCTGTTGCAGAGGGACCAGCAGTGTTACCTGTATGTTTCCTTAATATGCTTTGTATTTTTTCCCCACAGGCCAAAGAACACAAGTACAGAGGATACTACAAAACACAGAAGTTTCACTTAGAAAAGCTGAATTTAGACCGCTTATGATGATTTATGTGAGGGGTATGGTAATCACAACTCATTATATAACCCAAAATTGTGTGTGGGATGGTGGGGGTGCAAGGTGGACTCAGTGCTCTATGACTCGGCACTATGGCCATACTAGGAAGAGCTGATTTTGGAAACTCCTGAGTAAGGCAGCTGGCATGGGAGGTAGCATTGCAAATAAATGTGCTGTTTTCACAGATACTTGTCTTTGATTGCATAAGAAGGCAAAGGTTTTTGGATCTGCCAACTCATTCCGTCAGCTACTTGTTGCTGAACAGAGGGGCTAATAATCACGCCCAGAACAGCTGCACAGAGACCAGTCTAATAGCTTGAATATTCTCTGTATCGTGGTGCCCTAACATCACAGTACTGATCTCTAGTAGCCACACTGTCTTTGTCCATAGTAACATTTAACAATTAAATTTAAATCAAGAGTTGAAACTCTGAACGACTAATTGTCTACACAGCTGCAGTATTTCTTGCACTGTGCAGATAAACAAAGACAGAAAACCAGATATTTTGAAAGACTCGAGGAAATTCTTCATAGGTATTTCATTGCTCTTTGAACAAGAACAGCAAAAATGCAGGGAGAAATACTATTTGTGAATTTGCACAAATCTCCTACCCAGAATTCCAAGTGACTGTCCTGTCAAATTATGCAACACCTTTGCATATTTTAAAAATATAAAATAATCTGCTTTCTAACTCTTTCTGGCTAAATGCACTGGCAATACGTTTCAGAGCACAGCTCTACAACCTTATCAGGCAATTGGGAGTGTTTTCTGGAGCAGAGGGTAAAAACAAAGAAGTGTTACAGCCCCTTTACATTCCTGACCAATATATTCTAGGTTCAATGCCATGGATCAATATTCCAGTTGAGTTATATCACCTCCTGCATCAAGCTCATATGGCTGAGATGTACTGAAAATATTAAAGGCAGAGGGAGGCAATTAATGCAGAGAAAAAAAAAAAAACCCACCAACCCACAACCCTTAAATGAAACTATTCTACTTTCGATTACTTTGCTAAAATAAGCTCTCTGGCAGATGCTAATATTCTGAGCTGGCTGGCAGCCTGAAATGTGTTTGTGGGAATCAGGTATCACAAATGGGTGGCTGAGAGAGAATGTGAAGGATCCTGTGAGGTTATTTCACATTTTCCTGATGTCCCAGGTGTCCACAATGAGCCACAGCAGTTATGATCCTTGCCCCTGGAACGTAAAATCAGTGCAGCAGTGTACACAATGCAAAATCCATATGCCATACAGAAGATGACTGCCAGGAGCAGCATTCTTGGTATCATCACACAGCACTGCCATTATTTCCAAGTGCATAGCCACCTAGAAAATCCAATCCTTGCAGAGACCATTCAAGGGTTGAGAGCAGATGAGTCACAGGCATTTGGGGGGTGATGATATGCGAGTTCTGATTTTAACTCTCATTGTTCTATCAGCATACAAAATACACATAGCTTAAGCTAATTTTACCAAACACTGCTATAACAAACCCTCTTGTCAACCCTCTGTCTGCAGAGGGTTTTAAAATAAAAGTTATAGATGTTTGGCTGTTTTGCAGCTCAAAGACTGCAATTGAGAATGATCTTGGCTGAAGTGTAGCGGATTGCTGAATATGACTATGCTGCAACTGCTGACTTCTCAAAATACATGCACATCTAAGATCTGTTGTTACATCTCCAGTGGCAATAGCATATATTTGTGGTACTGGGTAGTGCTGGGTTCCCTTCCCAAAGTTGTAGTTATGTCTGCAGTACCCAAAGTTTTAGACCAGTTATCCAGGTATAGAACCTCAGGTGCTATATAGAATATATAGCATGCCATCTGAGGTTAAAACAAATACCAGGATAGTCATTTGAGCACACAGCAGGTGTCTAAAAATAGGTTTAGACTGCTAAACTTATATGATTCATAGGTGGGTACATCAGTCATCAACAACTCTTCCTTTATTTTCTATAACAACTCCCAGAGAATTAAATATAGATCTAGGAGTCTGCAAGCATGAGCATGTTAACTAATTATTGTAAGATAAACTGTAAGGGAAATCTAGCCATGCTTACCATCACCATGGTAGGTGATGCAGGATGGCTTATCCCTTACTGAGAAAAGGACAAAGAGCCTCAAGTTTACTGCAAAGTGACATAATTACTAGAGCTAAGCACCGTGGTGGGGCTAACACATGGGCCACACCCTCACTGACCCTGCCATGACTTATCCAAGCACCCATATCCCACACCAAGTGTCCTGTGGTAGTAAAATATGGACCGTGAGATCTAGTTCCAGTTCACTTTCCAAATTCTTTTCAGAAAGAGTAGGATTGGCCTCTGAGAGCATTTCACATCAGAAGCCTGTTGTGCCTCCTGCATAGCGTATTTCCTTGTTTTCAGTGCAATGTACAGGGAACAGGAATACCACTGTCATATAATACACCTTGCTTCTTACCCATTAATTACCGGGAGCAGTTCTAAACTCATTTTAAGCAGAAAGCAGATTATATTTGCCTGAGTTTAACTTGTGCTTGATTTTAGTAAATTTGGATATATTACAAAACAGCCTACAGCACTACTTCTCAGACATCTTTGTAAAGTGCTTTAAACATTTATAACACCCTAAATGCTAAATGTTAAAAGTCACGATGCCAAGCTAAGTGATATTGGTGAAGTAGTGAAAATGGCAGCATTGTAACTTTCTCAGTGTACTGAAACCAGTCACGAAAATATTCTTGTTTGTTTCTGCATAGCACATCTAAAAGCAACTGGCTATGCACAGGTGCTGGTAGCCCAGTATCTAGGGAATAAAGACAAGTTTCTCTAACTACTTCTGACTTTAAATTTCCATACTCTGGAAAGTTTTCTTCACTGAAAAGTACTATTCAAAATCATATGCAATGGCAGAGGTGTCAGCTAAGCCTCTATTACTGCTGTGCGATACAAATGAGAAACAATGAACATTGCTTAGTACTCATTGGAATACTGCTTACTCTGCTTCAGATTAATTTGCATTTAGGTGTGAGAATTTTACAAATGTGATATGACAGCTCAAAATATTACTTTTCCCGCATGGACAAATGTCAGGAAAATTATCCATCTGCATTCAGAACAGCACCCAACTGCACTGTTGCCTCCAATAAGACGATGTCTGATGTCATTCAAACAAACAGACGCATTCATTTCTTTCCCAGGGTGAAAGAAGAAATATTAGTAAGTGACAGCATTTTTACCACTCTGCTAGTGCTAGTTTCATCTTCATATCCTATTATTTTTCCAAAATGTTCAGGTATGCCAATTTGAAACCTTGCTCAATAAACATTTACATTACACAGTGCTCAATCCAAATATTACTGAGGTCTTTTGAAGGAATTTCAATGAGAGTTAAGTAAATTGAGAAAGTGCCATATTATTACTTATTTATTTAGCATCCTAAAGAGCACAGCTGTCCTGAACCTGGATCAATAACAATTCCTTAATGAAAATGCAGCTCACAGAGAGAATGCCCAGTCAGAAACAACTGCCTTCTAGAGTAATCTTTCTTACAGATGGGTAAATTCACTGAACAACCTGTTAAACAAATACTATCATGTTTACTTTCCTCAATGCAAGAAAGGTAACAGCTGAGAAGCATTCCCAAACACAAACAAAACACAGTAATTACTTTTTTTAAAACAACTGTAAGAGCAATAATACAGTGTTTTGCACCTTCGACTACCTATATTAAGCAATTAACGATGCACAGTAATCTGAACACCAAATAAATACTGCAGATTATTTGCTGCTGTTTATGCCTGTGCAATGCAATTCTGATTTGCTGCATATGTTCCATTCAATCAGGTCATATCAAGTCATGTTTTCTCAGTGTTTATTAATTCAGCCTAAATCCAGTCACGACACCCACTAAAGTGCACTAAGTATTAAAAAACTCTTTCTGATATTCCAGTTATTTTTAAATGTGAATAGTTACATCCAACTACCCACTGACCTGCATCTCAAATTTATTGCATTTCAAGCATCTTTTTACATGAGATATTGAGCAGTCTTTTAAAATACTACTTCCCTTTACTTTTATTGCAACCCACAAACTACGAAGAGTTGATTTCCTCTCTTTGTAAGTGGAGTGACTTGAGCTAATGTTAATGGGAATTACTGAAACATACCTTTAAAGTGTTAGAGAGCCTTAACTTTCCAACAAGACTGAGAAGTACTGCTGTGCCACTTACAGACTATTTTGAGAAAAGTAAAATCTTAACAAACGAACATAGGCAAAATTTCCTTTTACCCTTCTATAATAGTCTAATTTCAGTTGTACACATGGGACAACAAGAAATTAAATATGTACTGTAAGCCTACTTACATCCAGAAAAACAAGGAATGGGATAAAGAAGGGGATGAAGAGGAAAAAAAAAAAATTATTGGTTTACCTGATACTGTACAACACTTTTCCAGTTTTAGAAATCCTCAGCAACTTGTTGTCTGTTGTGACATCATGGAAGTTTGCTCCCTTCTCATTGGCAAAGAATAAATCCGGCTTCCAAATAGAGTCCAGCATAGAGGGATCCAAATCCAGGGAATCATCGGGATATTCGCTGTAAGCCAGACGTGAGTCATTCCACTGCTGTCTCAAAAAAATGTTCACTCTGTAGTCCTACAGAAATGCCATGTAAAAAGGTTACTAAGCTACTTACGAAAACTGGAAGCCCACTTTAGCTTTCTTTATGCTTTTAGACTTACTACAGTACCAGCGTTACAGCAAATCTTTATGTTCTCCTTTGAACATAAGATCTGTCATTTGAAAATAAAACAGTCTAAATGCTGTTTTGAACAAACCAAACACAACTGGTACATTTTCCAGATGCAAATTAATTCAGTGATAAAAAAAAAATATTAACTACAATCTCCAATATTAAATATAATTCTCTTTCAAATGCCATGGATTAACTCAGATGTACTTAGAAAGTCAAAAAGCATTGCAGTTAGATATATACAATTTCAACAAAGATTCTATAAAACTACTAATTTAAATAAACTGCTTCCAATATGTAAATCAATTATTTCTAATGTACTCATGAATAGTTCCTAATTCCAGTGAAACCAGATTTGCACAGAAGAAATTAAATCAGCACTTCTTATTTACTGTTTGTATTATTTTTCTATCTACCGTATGCTTTTCTCTGTATGTTCCTTCCTTCACTCCTCCCTCTCTTCATCTCATTAAAATTTTTCTAATTGCATTCTTCTGCTCAGTGGTCTCCTACTCACAACTGGGAAAGACAGCAATTATTTAGGGGTTCATTTAGAACAAACATTAGTGCTGTGTCAAGAACTGGCTATTAAAGGGGAGTGTGAAAAGAGCTTGTAGGGTCTAAACTCTCTGGAGGGAATGGAAAGATGCTAATGCTTGTTCTCCTTATCCTGAATTTCCAAAGTCAGCAAATAAAAGCTTCATCTCCCCCAGCTTTCCCTGCTGTTAAAGCATATTTACTTGAAACTACCACATTTGACTTGTTTGTGAACAACATCTTAAAATACATCTACGCTTCCTCTAAAATAAAAATATCTAATAATATTTATATTAATTACATTATTTGAAAGAATATGTTAACAAATTTTTTTTTTTTACAAAACCCTCACATTTAGGATTTGCTTCATGGTACCAGCAGTACTTTAAAATGGCAGCACTGTGCTTTTGACTTGGAAAATTTATGAATTGACCCAGGTTCAATTCAGAAGCCACCAAACTACATGGTCTAAAGAACTTATCATCCTTGAAATGAAAATAAACATTCTCACTCTGATTAGAGCTGCAGAAATCACCTTGCTCAATATGCAGACTTCGTGAAAGAGCTCATCCAAGCTTCAGCATTTCCCACCCTTCCTTCAGCAGGTGGTGACAAGGTGTGCTGCTGCCCTGACAGAGGATTTCTGACATCCAAACTGACACGGTTTTGGAATACTGTGGGATGATGCTTTACACTTGCACTACAGATGTGATTTTTCTTGCTTTCTTTTTCATATTGCTGTTCAGCACAGGCAAGTCAAAAGAGGAATGTATACTAATTAGACCTGAAAGAGGTCCCAACAATAGCACATTTATTAAAGATACTTACTAAAACCTGTATCTATTTTTTCACAAGCCACTACATGATGATGTTGATTCATACAGTTGAAGATCAAATAAGTACTCTCTGTTCTGAGCTTATGAAATGTCACATTATGTGAGGATACACTAACTCTAAGCCAACTTCCCCTTGTTTCTTGGTCCTGCAAACTGAGAGTATCTTCTAAATTTATATGGGACAGTTTTAGTTACGAACGCAGAAAAGCACTTGATTTTCTTTCTGCAGAAAAGAAGGCAGGAGCTGTCATCAGAAACTGCTGACAGAATAAAATTGCTACAAATAGTTTTGCAACTGCTTTTAATTTTTCTTTGAAATAAGATATACTATGAAACCTATGGAAAGCAGAAGGTTATCTTCTGCCAAGACAGAGAAATCATAAATCAGTCAAATCAGTAAATTGCTTTGAAATATCTGAAAATAAACGTGCTTTCATAAACTTCAGTAGTTGGTGATTTAGACAACAGAAAACAGTCTGAAAAATCCTTATTCATAGAAGAGCTTGCATAGGATGATATATATTATACCAAAAGCATAAATAATACCAATAGGTTTACACTTTTTTTTCAATATGTACCTTCATAAATGTATTGGAGCCATCACACTGATATGATTAGAAATGCTTTTTCTCTGCAAGCCTTGTTGTTAGAAACAAAACTGCACTGAAACCTTTTGTCATGTCTGATAGGCTTTGCATATGTGTGTGTGTGTATGTGTATATTTATAGACATAAAAAGAAGCGTGGCCAGTAGGTTGAAGGAGGTGATTGTCCCCTGCTACTGCTCTCTCATGAGAGCCTACCTGGACTGCTGCATCCAGCTGTGGGGTCCACAACATATGAAGGATATCATATGGTTGGTACTCACTGGTTGGAGTGAGTCCAGAGGAGGCCACGAAGATGCTCAGAGGGCAGGAGCACCTCTGCTATGGGGACAGGCTGAGAGAGTTGGGCTTGTTCAGCCTGGAGAAGAGAAGGCTCCGGGGAGACCTTATAGCACCTCCCAGTACCTGAAGGGGCCTACAGCTGGAGGGTAACTGTCGACAAAGTCCTGTAGTGGCAGAACATGGGATAATGGCTTTAAACTGAAAAAGGGTATCCAATTTAGATTAGATATCAGGAAGAAATTCTTCATGGAGAAGGTGGTGTGGCCCTGAAACAGGTTGCACAGAGAAGCAATGGATGTTCCATCCATGGCTGTCTTCAAGGCCAGGCTGAAGCGTCTTTGCAAAACCTGGTCTAGTGGAAGGTGTCCTTGCTCATGGTAAGGGGCTTGGAACTAGATGGTCTTTTAGGTCCCTTCCAACCCAAACCATAATATGATTCCATGATTCTATGTATAGATATTTTAATAAGAAATAAAAATGGAAATACAACAGGTGCATCACAAAACCATCATTACTTTTTTTCTCCCATGCTTACAGTATAAACAATTGAGAGGGATGTGTGTTTACACAGTCAGACCTAATCATGCTCAGAATTCTGAATTTACTTTTCCTGTGCTAACACTATAACTATCTTCTGAAGAAAAATTCTCCTGAGAACAGTATCACAACAGGGAGCTCAGATAGACTACAGTGTGTATTTTGCAAGTTCCCGAGGGTAGAAGTGGGTGGACTGTAGTAAATCACTCCTACACAACCATGAGTACACCTGTTCCACAAATTCTTTTTGACAGCATCAGTGCTCTGAACGAGGAGCATGGACCTGAGGATTCAATCTCAGTTGCAACACTGATGGCAGCAGCAGCTCAAAGCAACTCAGATAAACAGTTTTTCTCTGTTCTCAAGACATAAGATCAGGGTAATGCTGACGCAGTAAAGGAATCTGATCAGTGTTAGTAGATTTATCTAAGATTCAGGGACTTCGTCTGCACATATACTTAATTTTTGCTATAGGAATCTAGAGAGAAATAGTCTTTCAGCAAACTTGTGACCACCAGGTTCACTTCCCAGGGTGCCAGCAAATCTTTAGGTGCCTTTGACCTCAGGCACTGTTGTGGCAGGGGGATGCTGGGGAGGCCCACTCCATTTTTGGTGCTAATTTTTGCCTCTGAACTGACAGTCATCTTAGATCTTAGTCTTCTTCCCATTTTCCCTTCAAATAGCATTGATCGCCCAGGTATGCGGTCAGATGGCTGAGGCAAACAGCTGGCCTTCCATGCATAGGAGGGGCTTGACAAAGAGACTACTCACTCTCCAAATCCTAAATATGAAAGCTAACTGAAAAGTAGTGGCTTAATCATCTATTTCAAGGCCATGTGACAGAAAAGCTGTGGGTTACCTACATACCTAAGCACACAAGGGGTCCACAGTGGCTTCAGTGAGAGTGTCTTATGCAGATAAAACTATACATGTGAATTAATCAGGATCTAAAAAGCTAATTTTTATTGATGTTTTTTCTAGTGGGAAGATGGTATCATACAGCCAGCCACAGCCAAGCTTTATTGCTCCCAAAATTTTAAAAGGAATGGAAATTTTTTCTGCTAATATAAGTACTCAAAACACAACTGGAATTTGGTGCATTTACCCCAACAGAGAATCTGCTGCATAATGTCAGTCATTGATTATAGGGCATAACGACAATAATAATGTCCTCACAGTTAGTCATTTCTGTAATTAACAATTAGCTCGTCAATGTACAAACTGCTCTTAGCTTCTCCTACAGCTGATAGCTAAAAAATCCTGTTCATTAGCAACACTGAACAGCTGAATTCTTTGGGACTCTGCCCAGCCTGATGTAGATTACTCAGCTGTGATACTCAACTGCAGTCATGCTCTACAGTGAATTTTCTGCTGAATACTGCATGTGTGAATGCTTCTAAAAATAGATGCAGAGCTTACTGGCATAACTGCTTTATTCAGTGAAGTTACTGAGGAACGACTTTTTCTCTTTCTTTGCAAGTAAGGGCTTAAATGAAAGACAAGTGAATCAATTAAAAAAAGTTTCCAACAATTCCATCTTGATTCTGATCTTGCCCTTAACTTGACTGTTTTTATTTTGGTATAATATACATCATTCTAATATGGAAGAAAGCATTTCTTTTGGAGAAAAAAAAAAAAGCCACAAACCACAATTGTGCTACTGTCCCACACATGCATTATAGTTCAGAAAGACTAATGCGTACGCATTTTGTTTCCCTATATTTTTGGGAACAAAACTCCTGATGTCTCTTTGGAATTCATCCATTGGGAGAGAGCCAGCACAAAACCTGTTTTATTTCTGAATGAAGGGGTTTAGGTTTAGAATAATGTAGTGGCCGTAAGAGTTGTTCTGGCTTTTCACACAGGGATGAATTTCATCCTGGTGTCCACCCTAATCAGAAAACAGAGTCTCTCCTACTGATGTCACTGACAACCTGTTTTACTGAATTTAGTAGGTCTGAGATTGTAATCCTGTTTGCCATGCTCATTTCTTCTACTGAAAGCTTCTCTAAATAAGTTTTCATCTCCCAGGTTTCCAATGAGCTACTGTAGATTGTTCAAGTTATATTCTGATAAAGTCCCTTCATCACATATACATGGTTTCACTAAGAATTCCTGCCTTCTGGGACAGGAGTGTCTATACTGAATTTACAATTCAGGGTTTAAAATGAATCTTTTAGTTGTATGCCAAAACTATCAAGAGCATTTTATAGGGAAAAAATGAATCCTGGGAGTCAAACAAAACTCATTATTTATCACAAGGGATGACAACATTTTTACCACATGATTACATCTGTTTCAGAAAGGCAAAGTAGATGGAACAGTAATTGATGTCTGCATCTCAGAGCAGTTTTAAAACATCCTAAAACTAGTCACACTAGTCATTAAAGAACTGGCAACATTAAGAAAATCAATACCAAACCATTGAAGAGCATCTAAGAGAAATCATTCTACACTTTCAGCAGATATTATGAACAAAGCGAAATAAGAAAGCCAATAGTTTTTTTCTTCATCTACTTGAATGTTTGGCTGTTTTCAGCAGAATGTGTTAATGAACATTGGAAAGGTGCACATTAACATATTTGATAGGAGGTAAAATGCAATGAGGGGATTTAATCAAAGCAATGAAGGAGTCTAATTAATGCAATCAGCATTAGGTCGTGCAAATATTTTCATTGAATGCCATCTTGTAAAGCCAGTGACGTGCAGGATTTTTGCTATTTAATGCTATGTTGATGCCTCTACATGCTAGGAACCCAGATATGGCTGAGTAAAAAAGGTTACATTCATACCTATCGTCTCAGAATCCCTTAAACATTGAAAAACAAATGAAGTTCTCCAAAACCCTGAAAATTATGTCTGTTGACAATTATGTTACATCGAGATATATTCTTTCCTGTAATTTGTAACTTGATATAGTTTTGTTTTGAGATGTTTTTATAACTCTGCATTTTACAGCTTGTCATTTATAGAAGAATCCTTCCCACACTATTTAAAAAAGCAACCTTCCTAGCAATAACATGCCCTTTATTTCTAGAAAACTTTAAATATCGGGGGGGGGTTTTAAATAAAAATATTTAGGAGCAAAATATTTATGTTCCTACATTCCTTAGGCACCACCTTCTAAAATGATAGTATTAATTACAATTGAATTTAAATGAAACATTTAAATATAAATTAACATAATTAAGTTTGGTCAAATATCTTCTCTTCCTTCATAATGCAAGGATTTCAAGGCAGTATCTATCCCATTTTATAAGAAAATAGTTCTATGTTATACCTTGGTCCTTTTGAGGGTAGCAGGTTCATTTTTAGTTACCAAGATCTCTGTCCTAGAGGATACTAAGCATCTTTATTGCCCCTGGGCAAATACAGAAAGACATGGACACTGTGTAGGAATCCCTAGAAAACAGAGTTGTGAAGCAACATTCCAATTGTTTCAGAAGTGTCCATAGCTGTCCATAGTGTCCTGAGTCAATGAGAATAACTCTTTCAAAATTTCAGTGAAGGTGAGGACCCATTTTTAGTTTATTATATGGCAGTGGTGACCTGAAGAGGTCAAGGCAAGCTGGGATTTATCACTAGACTCTTTCTAGAATGGGTTTAACCCATTTCTTATAAAGGAGTACAAGATAATTATTATGGGTTTATCACATTATTATAAGAAAGCCATTGAAAATCTCTCTGTGAACTAACCCCAGTAGTCAGGTGTATGTATGCTTGAATAGCTAGCTAATCTTTTTTCGTTCATTTTTCAAAAAAGAAGATTAAAAAATTCCACACCTTTTTGAATGCACTCAAAGTATTCTTCATTTTTCTTACAAATATTGAAAGAAAAATTAACTTCTATGTTAAAAAAAGAAAAGTTGGTAGTATTTTTTAGCTTGATTTCATTAATCCTTAATATTTAATCATTAATATTTTAGTCATATGACTCAAGTTATGAATTTGCTTCTGTTACTGATGTAGCTGTGATTCACAGAGACTTTGCTAATTTAAACAAGGCCATTCTGGTAGTTGTGTCAGCACAGTCTGCAGCAGCAGATAATTCAGCATGTGGCATAAGACACACTCAAAATATGGAGTACTTGGCAGGGAGCCCCACAGCTGAGCTCTGCTCAGCTGGTCTGTCCCTTCAGTGCTGATAAAACTTGAGACAGATGGTGTGCACACACCTGTATCTGTTACCATCACAGTCACTACAGACTGGTGCAGTCACTACATACGTACGTTTAGATGTGGTAGTTGAGTTTAATAATATATATATATATTTATATATTTATAT